>NW_022991079.1:0-29392 GCF_902827175.1 Gymnodraco acuticeps | reverse complement strand
GATTCATACCCACACATTTCCCTGCTTTATGTAAACCCAAAACATCTGCTCCTGCCAAGAGAGCTTTGAGAAAACACTCGCAAAAAGTACCTGCAAATGGTTTGTGTATTTGCGGAATAGGAATAAGTTAGTGTCACTTGTAATTAGCCTGTTTCAAAATAAAGCGCCAGTATTGGCCTGAGAACAGACATACAAAGTAACCATTCATACATGAGGCTCTCCCTCCCTCCAACCCTTCTCAGCTTTCTGACTAGATTCCCATGTGTTCAGGGCAGAACATATTTTCATACTACGGCAAATTCTAGATTATTCTGGTAGGCATTAGCTCTAAGGTTTCCTCACATCAATTTCAGCATGTCAAAGCTTCCTCGGTTTCATGCTGATCTGTCCTGAATTAGCTTCGAACCGCATGCAAATGTCATCTACATGATTCAGCTTGAATCATAGAAGACAGACGCAAAACTGTTTTGATTTCCATGACTTTATGGACAGATATTTGGCCTTCATTTTAAGTCTGAATCTGGATTTCTAACACCTAAAACAAGCTGTATGTCTCCACCTACTCCCCTCACAACCATACCATCGGGGCTCGTTGCGAAGAAAAGAAAAACAAAGGCCCTGGCAGTCAAAAGCAATTAGATTCACATTTCTACAAATGTTCCAGTGAATAGAAACAACTGGTTTTAAAATGGTCTGATTCCACAAGCCGGGCCTTCACGCCTAACCTCTGTACGCTCAATTGGAAAATCATGCAGGCTGTCTTCATCTTGGCCGTGTGCTTAAGCGCTCGTATTGTTAGTAATTTAACTGCCTATCTGACCATGCAGTTTGAGTAAACCCATGACCGGTGCAAGCCAGCTGCTTTTCTCCAGGGTTTATTATTCTGGATCCAAACCAGCTACAGATGTTGATCATGTGTTTTGCTTTTGTAATATGAAAGTAATGAAAGCTTATTATTTAAGGCTCGTACAGTACATGAAGGATTTTATTTCCTAATTTGTTCCTCTCCTTTTTTTCTTCCAGTTCGACAAATACACCCCCAAACTGGACAATCCATTCATCAGACATTCAAACGTGAGTTTATTTTTGTCATTCTTATTCAAATGTGTTATTTGCATTTGGCAAATCAAATATCTGACACATTTGAATGTTGCCCGAGAGCGTTTCTGGTGATGTGTGTGCATACGAGTCCTACACGTATCTCTGTTTGATTTTGCTCTGTGTCTTTTAATTTGTATCTCGCTGTCCTCCTCTTTCCTCCCCAGTTCTTCCCCTCCTACCCCCCCCACCATGCCAGGCATGCCCCCGATGCTCCCACACTCAGGACCCTTCAGCTCGCTGCAAGGAGCCTTCCAACCCAAGGTCAGCCCCACACCCTCAGCCTGTACACCACTGAAACACCCACTCAATGCTTCATAAAATGACATGCACTCGAGTAAAGTCACCCTTTTATCAGCATAGAAACACATTTTAAATGTCCTACTGCATGTAAAGAGTGGCTGTACACACTTACTTTCACTAGAGCAACTCATTTAGCAACAAGAGACTAGCTAGAGTAGTTTTGAGCACACACACTCACTCTCTCTCACACACACAGACACACACACTCTCTCTCTCTCACACACAGACACACACACACTCTCTCTCTCACACACAGACACACACCGATGATGATGAATGATCAAGAGAAGAGAGAAGAGAGAGGGCGATCAAGAGAAGAGAGAGAGAAGAGAGAGGGTGATCAAGAGAAGAGAGAGAAAGAGAGAGAGGGCGATCAAGAGAAGAGAGAGAGAGGGCGATCAAGATAAGAGAGAGAGAGGGCGATCAAGATAAGAGAGAGAGTAATGTAACCTTCAAATGAAAAATATGCGGAGGATATGCATTTTATGCGTAAAGGAACAAAATGACCATAATAACGACATACCAATTTCCTGTCTGGGACGATACATTTTAAAAATGGGTCTGGTATAGAACAGAAAACATTACTTATGACCCTCCTGTGAGACGTGACAAATAATGTAGTTATGAGAAATAGTTGAGAATGTTTTCGTTATCTAATAGCGCAGATAAGACAATGAAGTAATACGTTTAAAATAAAAGGCCCTATTTAGCTTTTGGGTTTTCCCTTTCCTGTCGTGTGTTATAAAGGTTTGTGTGCATACCATGTAAATGGTCTGTGAAGGCTAGAATCCCAAAGTGAGTTTCTCTTCAATAAAACAAAAAGACCTTCTGTTTTCTGTCTTTGGTTGACAGAAGCAGCAGAGCTTCGTACACCAAAGATGTGAACAAGATAGTAATAAATCTCACCGCACCCCATTTAAATCCACAAATCTATCTATAATACTCTGTCAGACCTGACTGGACCTGAACTGATCTAAGACAGGCCATGCCAGAGATGAGAAAGTGATGTTTAGGAGAGTGAAGGGGAGAATATGCAGAGGCAGTGTGGGATGTGAGGGGAGGGGAAGGGTGAGGAGGGGTGTGAGGAGTCTGTCTGGCAGATGCCCAGCGGCTGTGACCCGGTGTAAGCCACCAATCAAAGCTGGCCTAAATCCGCTGGCCCGGTTCCCAGGGGGCTCTGTCGTGGAGGGGGCCCTTTTGTGGAAGGCCCCTCCAGATGGTTCTTGGAACAGTCTTATGTGTCCAAAGCCCCTGCTAAGTATTCCTGGAGAGTAGCTAGGGAGGGGGCGCTTGGGATGTGTGTTTGTTAGTGGGGGGGGGGGGTCACCCTGCAGGATCTTCTTCTCCATGACGTGTCGGGATGGATTAATAAGGCTGATCTAGGCACTCCAAAGACTTAGAGATGGGGGAGATGTGTTTCTCTGACGCGGCTCAGCGCCTGCAGCATCTTCTCGGCTTTATCTACTGACATCAGCCATGTAGAAGCAGTCGCTGAGGATTAGTGAGCTGTACTGTAGGAGGGTATAGGGTTACAGGGATGCTAGCACCACTATAGCTAAAGTGTCTTACAGTGTTTTCAGTTTCTCGTGTTTCCATGCAACGCGTATCAATCTTGATTTGTTTGTACTGTGTATCCGTGCAGAATATAGTTCAAAGCTTCGTTTTATAACGCTGACATTCGTTCTCTAAATGATCCTTCGACGGCTGCACAGCACGTCTATTCATTACAGTATATTATATTTCATTAAGCTGACGTTTTTATCCGAAGCGCCGCACAATAAGGGCAATCAACCGTGAAGATACAAGCTATAAACAGCGAGTACATTAGCTGTCAATAAGCCCAAATATTTGTTGACTACAATACATACATTAATGTATTCATTTGTTTTGTATCTGGTATTTCTGCAGAGTAACAGATAACAGCGAGGCTGCAATAATACAATTAGCATAACACTAGTAGATAAATACATGCGTAAAACTGTTTCCCTCTCATGTGATTCAAACATTTCCAATAAATCTAAATGTATTCATAAAAAACAGACGTAATCCTTTTCTAAGTTCACAATTAGTTTTTATCTGCTGAATATGTTCAGATGTGTGGGCTTCAGTGGTTGAATAAATTAATTTCCACTGCAAGCCTCAAGGTTAAATTCATTTCATAAAGTTGATTTAATACAAAAAGAGGAACTGTGACGACAGACATTCAAAGCGTCATTCTCAAACCCCCCAAAAAAGGCTTAAAAAATAGATTATGAAATGACATTATATGTGAACACCTTGGAATTCATATCCCGTTTTTCTTTAAGGTGTCTGATCTGTGAATGTTGAGTTTTTTACCGAACATCTAACCATGTTTCTGTTTCCTTTTGTCTCTCTTTCCGTCAGTCATCTAATCCCATTGACGTTGGGGGACGTCCTGGAGCAGTACCTCACACACTCCTGCAGAAGGATCCACGGGTAAGCATCGATAGCATCCTGAAACAGTCTGTGTCTTTTCCTGTTGTACACCCTGTATGTGTCTCAAAGAGATGTGGATGCATGTATTTGCACAAACATCTTGTCGAGACTTTTCCTCATGCATATCTATGGACACAAAGAGAGACTCAGTATTAAATGAAGAATCGAAATACTGTTGATTCTTTAAGCCTGCAGAACTGCATATCCTCTTTTTATATGTGTTGTTTACATTATTGATTGCCCATTTGTCCATACAGATATCAGATCCATACAGGACATCCGTCAGGGTAAGTGGTTGTCTTGTCCATCTTTTGTAAAGAATGTTTCATCTCTCTGGCCAGGCCACAAAGTCTAAAACTGCAAATTCTTCAAACACTCCTGATCAAGGAAGTTCATGGTTTTGGCTGAATTTAAGGGTAGCTTTGAGGTCTCATTGGGCTAAAGTCAGGGTTAGATTTTTCTTAATCCGTTGCCTGGTTGAAAAATTCTGACGAGTTCCCACTTTGTAGTTTGGCCAGAAAATCTCAATGCCAGAATCCATTTTTAGCTCCTTATATCAAAGCCAGCAGGCTAACCTCAGTTTCTCTCTAAATTTTTAGAAACCTGGCAAGTGGTGCGCAGTGCATGTCCAGATCGCATGGCAGATCTACCACCACCAGCAGAAAATGAAGGTGCGTGACACGGATAACGATGTCTTTCAGGAATCCTGCTGTCATGTAAAACCAGAAACAGTGTATTGGGTAAAGGAATAAGTGAGGCTTGTCATGTCATAGTTGGATTGTTACCTGTAAGATAATCTATAATGGTGTTAAAAGATTCAGAAAGACCATCTTGGTGCGAAAAATGACGGATATCAAAATGCTGTTAAGGTTAATAATGATAACAAATCTTTCTTCATTAATTCTTAGCAGAATTAAAGGCTTTCTGCATGACTCAATGCATTTAAATAGAAATAGGCCGATCAAAAACCACTACATTTATAGCACATAATCAGTATATGTGTAGAGTGGTTCAGTGATTACTTATTTGTGGAGGCCGACACGGAAGTTAGCATCGCAAGAGCTCCCTCGTACAAAGAACAATGCGATTTTTCCATTAAAATTCACAATATTGCAGTAAATAAGATCTGTGGCAAACACACGTTTATAATACTTCCACATTTTGTTCAGCAGGATCATTTCTGCACCTTAACACCACTTAATAGCATAAAGCATAATTGCAATGTCTATAAGTAAAAAGCTAAATTAAGGCTATAAAGGAACTACATCACACTTCAAATCAACACCGCTAAGCTAAAGGCGGCTAACTCTCCGCATGATGAGTTTTAATTGTCTCATTTTGCCACTTGTTAGCAACCGCTGTTTTTAAGACATGTGTAAAGCTTCAGTCAAATCAAATTGCCAGAAGTAAAAAGTTAAAGTTAAGCTATAAAAGAACAACATCCTAGTCGCATGTCTACTTATCACCAAAGCTAAGCTAAAGGAAGCTAACTTTCTGCTTGATGACGTTTAGGAGTCTCATTTAGACACATTAACAACCACTGTTTTAAATCCACCAGTGGGGTATTTACTGACACACGTTATGTTGTAGAAGCAAACATGAAATGCTCTTAAGGTAGTGTTTGCCACAGATATTATTTCAGGAATTTAACAAGAACACATTGACTTTGAGACGAGGGAACAGGAAGTAATCAATTTCTAAAACTAATTTCCGTGTTTTAGGACTCAATCCTGCACCTTATGTAATTGTATTGATGATTTGGACACAGACACAAATATTTGTGTGGAGGATGGTGTGGCCTCGCCATGGAGATCCTCTGCTTATGCTTATGGTGTCGGCCATTATTGGGCTTTGAACCCCCGTAAACAATGATATAGTTTTTCTAATCAATACATATATTTGTATAACACTGTTAGCTACAATTTTAGACATGGAGCCATTGTTGATGTATCTGTCTTCCTCTGATCTCTCACTAAATGTAGCTGAGGATAAATCCTGCCTCTGGAAACGTTTGGTACTGTCTAGACACCTAATGTCCTTTCTTTGTCTCACTCTGCTTCTCTCTTGACTGCAGCAAATGCAGCTGGATCCTCACAAACTTGACATGAATGGGAAGTTGGACCTGTTCAGTCGCCCCCCAGCTCCTGGAGTCTTCCCAGGGTTTCCATACCCTCACGACCTGGCACGACCCCTCTTCTCTTCCTCAGGTCAGTAAGGACTTTCCAATGCATGGTGACAACACAAATTATTCAAAACACTCAAATGATCCTTTTCCGAAACCCTTCCAGTGCCATTTTTGTCTTTATGTAAATTAGCGTTTTTAGCTGCAATTACTCCGTCACCACTGTAATGAACTTGCATCAGGGTTTTTTTTTTTTTTCCTCCTCTCATGTAATGTTCACTTAATTATAGTGCTTTTATAGCAAATGTTTTGCCAGTAAAGGGAGTCAGATATGTCTATGAATATGGATGACTCTCAGTGAGGTAATTGGCTGATTTGCCCTGCGTTGGAGGGCAACAGAGAGGCGAAACAGCCTTTGACTGGTAATTATGCAGTGGTGTGTCAGAGGCACTGCTGTAATTGGTTCTTTCATTAACAATTCATGGAATATGTGCGATGGTAACAGTGTTTCGTGAAAGAAGCCAGCTTGTTGCACAGTCAGGAAATGACCTCAATAAGCAGCTATAGACTCACGTGAAAGCTAAATATCAATAGCTCATTTGCTCAATGGCAGCATCCTCTAGCTTAAATGTATATCCAACAAGTTTCAGATGCAGAAAATATGTGTTAATATATACTCACATTTACATTTTTAGAGTAGTTTCTGTAGAAGAAGACTTACATGTTCTCTCTGCATGTCCACTTAGAGAAAGTATAACTGGATAATAATAATAATAATAACACTGTTATACCTTCTCTTTTCCGATAGGCCCAGGCCACCCCGCCCCCTCTCCTTACGGCCATGTCCCCCACCCCAGCGGCTTCCTGCCTCCTAGCCATTTGGCAGGTAAGTGTAAGTAACCCCACATTTATTTATTTTGTATACATGTATCTCCTCCTTCTCTTTGTCTCTTCGTCACCCGTTCACTTTCTCTCTTTTACAACATTGATTAAAACACATCACAAGACACCAGGGTGTAATTTGAAGCATAGGTATTTCTAGATTTTATCATTTTTTTTAAATCATTTAAGGGTTATATGGAATCCATTTGGCCGATTTAGTCAGTCCGTTGCAGCATTTCTTTAAGATCACGGCAATGGCATACATTCATTATGATACATAATTATGATAAATAACTGTCTGGTGTCATTAAAAATACTTAGTTAGCGATCCCCTATTTCTTTGCAAAAGCTATATGCAGTGCAGCAGCATATGTTGTTTTCTATATGCTTGCAAAGTAATTTGAGGGTAGATAATATTGGATTCATTTGTCCATTTAATATTATGTTTTATGCATTCATTTATTTTTCCTCCATTCCATCCGACGCCTTCAGAGAGGCAAGTTGATTTCATGGAATAAGCCCTCGAGTCAATCCATTTTGTGCTTATGAATACATGGTGCGCTGAGGAGGAAGATGTAGCGAACAAAATGTTCCTGCGTGGGGAATTCATGTGTGAGGCAGCGGAGACTTCTTAATTGTTGTCTTTTCTAATACATTAACAAACCCCCGAGCTGAAAATCCTTAAACCCTAATCTGTTGGTAAGTCCTGCATTTTCCTGATGGATTTTTCACTGTCTTAAAATGGGGCTGCAAATTATCAGTTGATGAACTTCTCAGGGTAAAATGTTTGTGGTATTCTTCTAAATTTTACAGGCTGTAGTCTGCGACATTGGAGCCAACCAACACTTTTTTTCCCAATTAAACCATTGTGGTCTGTCTAGTCTAATTCTAACAGCTTCTAATTCCCCTTGTCCTACTCACTATTGTCTATTTTCAGCACAGAGCAACAACTCTTAAGTAGAAATGTCCCCCATCAGGCAGTGTTCCTCAGTGTCTCCTCTCCAGTTAGTGAATCCAGCTTCCAGCGACCTGGCCACTGCAGGATTATCAGTCAGAGAGCTAGGGTGGCAGCGCTAAAAGAAATCACAGCTCGCTTGTAAGAGAAAAGCCGAGTGGAATGAGCTGGTGTCGGATCGAGCACCGCCAGCCAGCACCCCCCCCCCCCCATTTTTTGCTAATCCCTGTTTGGCATTTTACAGATCCTTTCAGTCGCTCCAGTTCCTATGGCGGCCTCGGCAACCTTTCAACCAGTGCCTTCGGAGGATTAGGCAACCCCTCGCCTGGTAAGCGCTGGCCCCCTCTCCGCCTCCAACCCCTTTCAAACTGGCCCCTGTGGCCGGTAACAGAGCAGTTAGAGCGTTAGACCACAGGGAGAGCCAGGAGGGGAGGAAATAAAAACACTTAGCTCTAGTTTCTGTGTCAAAACAGTCCCTAGCTCAGGGAGGCCCAAAAACCTCCTCCACTTCATCCACAAACCACGTCCCCAACAGTCTGGCTTTAATCTGGCGGCGCTGCTGCCAACAGGGTCTCTCAGGGCCGCTGTTTGGTGGCAATTCATCAATTAATTATTTGACAAGCCCCTTCTGCACCACCATGGAGGGCTTTATCCCCCCCTGCATCATTCTCTCTATGGCTTTCTCTCTTTCTCTTCATCCCTCCTATTTGTGTGCCAAAGCCTGTTGTGAAAATGGATGTGATTGGAATAGACATGCTGTGGAATGCTAAGGTCTCCCTTGGCTTCTCACAGCCTCTCAACTCCAATGGGCAAGTGAGTCTCCCTTGTTCATCTAGTGCAAAAAAAAAGAAAGAAAGAAAGGGAGGTGAGGGGGGGGGAAGCCCTTAAGTCCAAATGAGTAGTTTTTTTTTTTCTCTGGTGGGGGGAGCCATTAACCTCTAACTCTTTCAAACAGATTCAGTGAGAGAACCTCCAGAGACAAAGACAAAAGCCGCTTTTGTTGTTGAGTCTTTCTCATCTTATGTGTCCTCAAGAAGGTTTTGTGCCCAATTAACTTACAGTGGGTCCCACGCCTGTCTCATCCCCCCCCCCCTTTATCTCTCCAGGGTCCAACAACATGTTTGGCACTAAAGAGGGGCCAGGAGGAATGCCCACGTTCGGCAGCCCCCACCACGACACCTGGAACAGACTTCGACGCACACCGCCATCGTTCCCCACCCCGCCACAGTGGCCCAAAAGTGCCGACGCAGAGAGGAGCAGCTCGGCCAACAGCCACGAGAGAGAGAGGGAGAGGGAACGGGAGAGAGAGAGAGAAAGGGAGAGGGAACGTGAGAAGAGAGACTCGTCTGTCGGGAAAGAGGAGAAGGATAAAGACAGGTGAGTTTAAGGCCGACGTAAATGTAGTTATGCTTTTGTTTGGAGGCTTTTCGATTATTATTTCAGATCATATAATAATAATAGTCACAAGGATACACATATCTGCCAAAATGCCATTACTTGACAGTTTTTCTGCCATTTGACGCTCCACTAAATGTCACTTTTGTTTTTAAGCATTAAGTGAAGAAGGTAAATCAATCACACACAAATGTAAGGGACAAAAAGTGTGACTATTTCCAGAAACATAACTAATATAACGAGGACATGGCATCATACAGATCCATGTTCAGCTTGCAATAGCATCTAAACAAGCTATTTTATAAATGAATGTTCTGCACAGGTAGTATAAGGAAAACAAAGCACTTTTTGAACCATAAAGGAAGTACAAGGAAGTATGTGAACCTGAAAATGAGCACAATAGGGCCAATCCTTCAGTTTTTTCAGTCGTATCCCTGGAAAATTAAATAAATGAAATTGATGTATCCAAAACAAAACGGGTAACAAGCAGCTCTGAGAGAAATTGTCAAAAATACATTTGATGGGAATTTGTAAAATCTACCAAACATTAAGTTAAAGTTAAGACAGTACACAAGAGCATCGTCACCTAGATGTTTTTAAGGATAATGATAATAACCGATAAATCATTTTTGGAAAAGTATCTTAACTAAAGTATCTTACTACTTTTAAATCCAGGCTGAAGACTTTTCTTTTTGCCACTGCTTTTAATTGATATATTCATATCTCACACTACACTGTAACTTTTAGTCATGAACAATACCTGTGTTATTCGTGTTTCATTATCTTTGCTTTTAAATGAGTGTTTTTAAATGCCATTTTATAATATGTTTCTTTATGCTCTTAATGTCTTTCATTTTTGTAAAGCACTTGAAATGCCTTGTGTTGAAAGTTGCTATATAAATAAACTTGCCTTGCCTTGCCTTGCCTAAATACATTATGTCCTTGCAGGGATTCTGTGGACCGTAATCGCCACTCCAACCGTTCGTCTCCGGCCTCGGCGCCGGTCAGCTACCAGATCAGCAACCTGATCCGCTCCAACAGCCAGAACTCCTGTGACTCGGGTCGACATCATAGCGGCAGCGTGGACCGGGTCCGTGAGGCGGAGAAGGAGCTGCTGGAGCGCCACAGAGAGTCTTCCTCGCAGGGCGACGTGAAGGTGAAGGAGAGCCGCTCGCCGGGCAAGGAAATGCTGGAGAGGAGATCTTCAGAGGACTCCATCAAACCCGCTCAACGATCTCCGTCCCCTTACTCAAAGGCGGTGATCAACGAGCAGGGCATGAAGATGGCAGGTGGGCCCCCGCCTACGCTCAAGGACAGCGACAGGAAGGAGCCCCCGATAGAGCTCCTCCACAAGGTGAAAAATGACATGAAGATTAAGGAGGAGAGGAAGGAGGAGCAGGAGGTCGTGGTGGTGAGCTCTGAGCCTGCACCTCAACCACAACCACAACCCCAAACTCTTCCTCCTCAAATGGGCCAGTCTATGAACCCTCACCACCACCACCCGCCGTTATCCCACCAGGCCCCTCTCCCCTTACATCGAGGCAGTGACATTCCAGTTCAAGGCATGCACGGCGTCCCCATGGCTCACTCGCTGCCTCTCTCAATGGGGGGCATGCCTCAGATGGGCAGCCTTAATGTGCTAGATCGGGCTCGTATGGCTCCCTTTATGGGTGTGAGTCCTATGGCGGGAAGGGAACGCCTCCCGCACCAGTCCTTCCCATGGGACCCGCTCCGAGAGGCGTACCGCAGCCTGGACCTGCAGCGGCGCATGGACTTCCAGCTCAGGGCGGAGCAGGGACACCGCTTCCCCAGCATGTACGAGCAGGAGCGAGCGTACCGCGAGAGGGAGGCGCACGACTACTCCCACCACGAGCACCTGTTGGAGGTACGGCGAGAGCACGAGAGGATGAGGCAGCAGGTGGAGGAGCGAGAGCGCATCCATCTGAGGGAGGAGCTGGACAGAGCGCGCCTCCATCAGCTGCACCAGTCCCCCATGGAGGGCCATCTACCCCACATGGCCCCTTTTATGCCCCACCTAGGCGGCATGCCCTACCCTAGACTCAGCCCCTCCACGGGACACAACGGCCCCATGAACAGGACACCCCCTACAGCCGCTTTAAGCGCACCTCCACCCCTTGTGCCAGCTGGTAGTGCCAGGCCAGTCTCACCCAGGAGGACTACCCCCCTCACCTCCACCCAGGACCCCCGGGACTACTCCCCGTCTCGCAACCCCAAAGAGGTAGAGGCTCGGTAGCTTCTTAGAAAGTCTTTCAGCCCCCTAATCTGAACTCCGATAGTGAACAAAATGCACTGCTCTTCACCAGGAGAGAGCAAACCTCCCTAAGGGAAAGGGTATGATTGTACAAAGTAAAGGTGTGTAAGGCTGATTAAGCACATGACTTTATTTTTAACGGACTGGAGGTCGAACAATGTCGGTAAAGAGAACATAAATATGTGTATGTTTATATCCGGCTTAAATATTTGATAATTATTAATATATTAATCAAATACCTTTTTTCAGCTTTGTGCGAAAAGAGAGGTCCTGAAATGAGTTTGTACATTTCCTAACCGTGTTCCATGTATAGATATCATTTCTATGAATTGTATGTATTTTGTGCATTACGCCTTTTACAATATTTATCCCAGTTGATTGTGAGACATATCCATTATGACCCACTGTAAAGACTGGATTTCATTTCAACTTTCAGTAATTTAACCTCATGGTACCAGGATATCCTCAATGATGAAAATGTACAAAGTTACATTACGGATTTTTGTTTTGTTCAATTGTTTTGCCTTTGAGATATGCAGATAAATATATATTATGAGGTCTTTGTTCAGTCTCTGTAAAGAAAACTGATGTAAATAACCTGTTGATATTTCTTCGCTGCAAAATGACCGTGTACATTTATTAGTCTTTTTAACCATTTCTAGAAAAATGAAATGAAATGAAACATGGGGGATCACGTCCCTGTTGGATATCATGGAAACAGACAAGCCTGGCCAATGGGTGTTTGACTGGAGGGTGTTGTAAGGGGGCCTAGAAGGATCATCTGCAATCTATGCAAAGCAGCACACAGCACCCTTATGAACCCGGACGGAGCGGACGATACTGGTGATACGAGAGACACTTGGATTAACACGTGTTTATAGAAAATGATGGAATTATGAAAAGACTTCCAAGTCAAAAACTGGACCAGCCCCGGACAGAAAAGAAGGACACTTTTTCGAGTGGGCGGCAAAACGGACTTTCTCTGTCAACCTTGTGGTGTTGTGCAGTTGTTTTTCTTAGACTCTTGTATACAAAACAAGTAGAGTTTTAGGCGTGCAAAAAAATGAAAATGAACATTCTTGGTTTAAAATGTACGGAATAAAGTTTGGACCTAATGTCATACATTTGTTTCTTGGTTCCTTATCCATTGTCAGTGCCGACTACGAGCACTGGATTTGTCTTTGAGCCAAACCGACTGAGGGGAATGTTGATGTGAGGTTGATAGGTTTGCCAATAACGCTTGTGCCTCAGTTTTCAGCATTTAGAGTATTTGCTCATCTGATATCAAGCCATTATTGTTGAAAACATAAAGGCAACAGGCTTGGCCGGCAGAGTAGCCTGAGCCATAAAATCATTTGACCATAATCTGTCATACATGTGCTGCACAGCTCTTCAGAGGGGGATCGATGAGATTGGGCCAAGGCAATACATGGAGGGACTAATAGGACATTGATTTTGTATGAAAGCAGGTTTTGAGTGTTTGTGTTGCAGGTAACCGGTATTGACTGGCAGCCCAGCCGCATATTGACCCGCGGTCTGGACTCATTAAGAGGAGCAATGCCTGGGAGGCAGGCTATCGGATGGAGGAGGATCGGCCTCATGCTCACCACTCATCTGCTTTTCTAATGAGGCCGGATGGCACTCTGGAGTGGGCCGTGCAGGGATCCCTGAGGCGCCCCGTCCTGTTATTGACAAGAGCTCGGCTGTGCTCTCCGCCTGTCAGGAGACGGCCAATTCATCCTGTTAATGCCCTCACTACTCATCTGGCTGCTGTGTGCCGTAAGACCAACCGATCCTGTCCCATGGTATCAGCCCGTAATGACAGCGTGGATCAAACCGTGGCCAGGTCATTAGGGGATGTTATTGAAAATCAATGGCGCTCCGGTGTCTCACACACTCCAGCAGGGTTTTTTTCTTAAAAGTGCTCCTTGAAAAGGCTGTTTTCCAGAATGGGCATGGCGTATTGGGAAGACTTAAATCACTATCACTTTCAATTTAGAGCAACTGGTAATAGAGCCGCATATTCCTCCGCCGGGTAGCATCTGTCAGTGGCTAGCTTCACTTTGGCCCTGTGTGCTTTTAGTTCTAATCATCTAGTCAACAGCAGGTACTTAACCCCTGTATTCGTTACGGCATAGTGATTTTTTCTGTAACTATTATTTACCAAGCAAGCTTTGGTAGAAGAAAAACACACCTTACGTTTTCCCCCGACTCAATCACTCTGTCCTGTGCTCTATCCATTTTACGGCTGAGTGTGGAACGGCCCTCCGGAGATGAAAAGCTCCATCAATTTCACTCATCGTCTGGCAAGGTCAATTTATTTCAGCACACAGTCCATCATCAGATAGGGAATCAATTGACACTTCGCCTAGCATATCCAACCCAAGGTGGGTTATTATGGCTTCTGCAATTGTCAGCTCTTTTCCAACGCTATTCTTCACATGTCAAGGCTTTTTTCTTTTCTCTGTTTGTTGCTGCGATTATTTCATGATTTTCTATATTTATTTCCACAATTTTTAAACACATTTCCTATTTGAAGGCACGTTGTTACAATGACAGGGCTTCATGTAGCAGCTTGACTGTGATACAAGATTGTGTTTTTTAATGCATTTCCCCACTGTAATCCCAATTAATAGGATATGGTGGTATCTGAGGTAAGACATTGTTTGATTGTTCCACTAATCCTCTTCATTTATCTGTGAGAAACCTCAATGCCGAGGGTTTAGGATTGAATTTTCATGGTCTCAAATACCTCCAAAAAACTGCATGGCTCGAAGCTCACCCCAGATTCAGCGAACACTGGAACAGGCCTAAGGGGCTTTTATAGAGCACAATGGCAGCTAATAGCACAGTGCCAAGCTAATAAGATGGGCAACAAATGAATGGTTTGGTCCAGGCTCCCTTTCTCCCTTGCTCACTCATCCCCCCGCTGATAAAACATGTATGAAAGCGTTTTTGAGCCGCTATGTAGTGGCTCCCTAGAATTTTCCCCTAGCGAGAGCTAATGCATTAGTTCCCATTTGAAGGCTGTTTTGAAATGGAGATTGGTAATGAGACGGTAGGCCCCTGCCATGATCACATTTGGATTGCTGGGGCCTCCGCCGGGCCTGGTGATTTGAGAGACGATGGCTCTGCTCTGAGTTCAAGCCCATGTCTCTGCGGGGGTTAGCAAGCCCTGACGAGAGCCATGCTAAACCACTAAACTATATCTGAACTGTGGACTGAGGGAGGGAGCAGCGAGTCAAGGGGTTTGGCTGTGGATTCCTGTCGCGGTGCTTGTTTTGACCACCTAAAAAGGCTACTAGCATACATCCCTTCCATGTTGCTATCTTTTTTTAGCCCTCAATGTCAACAGAGCAGCAGCTGACGGAAACCAGGCCAGTCAGCGGTTAAGGAGCTGACTTGGAAACAGCCGAATGGTGTGAATTCCAGACCCCTGGTGACAAAGTGCTGTCTAATGTCTTTGCACCTCTGGACCTATGACAAACATCCCGGCTGTGTCACACACCAGCCCCGCTATGGCTGTAGAAGGAGCTTTGGAGAAGGAGAATCACTAACAGAGGAGCCTGGTGTGAGACAGGGAGGAGTGGAAGAGAATTAAGGGAGATGGAAAAGAAGGCAGCCAAAATAAGTTTTCCACTTTGATTCAATTTTGAGGATTTTTCCAGCCTTTAGTGGAACGTCACAATCTCCCACATTGGCTATATTATGTACACAAGCCATAAAAAATGAATAACATTTATGCAGCTGGGTGCATCTGGCAGCGATAGTCCTCTCATTCAGGGACCCACAGGATGGCACCGTGCCACCACACCACCCTCTCTGTGCTATGTATGGGCACTAGACAAGAGAAGACTTAGGGGAGGGGTGGGTGGTGTAAAAGGAGGCTCTCAAATGCTTCCAATGAGTTTTAAAAAACAAGAGATTTCAAGGCAAATGGAGGCCATACGTGGCCTGTCCAATTTGGCACGGACAAGGCACATGATTAGCCGTAGAGACGTTAATCAAAAGTGGCTCAGTATTTGAAGGGGCGGTGAGAGGCACTGCCAGCTGGTGACAACATGGCTTGTGTGCACGGGCCAAGAGTGAAGTTTATTTGAATATGGATCTTGCCGTGACCGTATTTCTCCAGAGCTCAGTTAGCAGAGCGTTCTTTGGCTCATCACTGGGATCGCCTCAGAGCCGCTTGGCATCCGGAAAGGCGGAAGTTTTTCCAAGCCGCAGAATGAGAATTACGATTTAGTCCATCCCCTCTGGTGGTTCGGGCATATTCATAAGTATTTATTCAGTTCGACGCTGGCAGAGATGCAACACCTAGATCCTGGCGTCCATGTGTTAGGGTTTCCTTTCCAAATATGAAGTTATGAAATCGACAAAAAGCTTGTTTTCACAGAGTATGAATTAATAACACATTCTTAAATAAAATAAATATATCTTTCCACATAAAACCATGCTAGCCCTCTACTGAAAACAAAGAGCTTAAATATTAAACTTCCTTAAGGCCAGGGTTCAGTTTGGACTGAGACCACCAGTAGAGTCGTTGGAAAAAGACCAGCAGTACTCCAGACCATCAACAGCATCTGTATTGAGGGTGGTTTCTGTTTGGTTGAATACATTGCACACTGATTGAGTATTTTGGTTAATGGGTTTAGGCTAAGTTTTGGTTGGCCGTAGATTTACAGTTACTTTTACTATTAGGAATCCTTATTAAAAATGTTCCGGATAGGCCTCTAATGCTCCGGATGTTAACTCCACATCACCTGAAATCACATCATGTACCACCATAACAAGCATAGTTAAAAACTATTTGAACAAAAAAAGCATGCTTATTACCGTTATTCAATTGTTGGATCAGCACGAAATTAGGAAAGTGAAAAAATAATTAAAACAAATATATTGGCTTTCTTAAAGAGTCCCTATTAAGTTACCTCCAAAGGGAATTTCTCTCCCACACAACCCCCCCCCCCCTGCCTGAAATGCCTCCATTGGACTCCTTTGTTTACTTCTCGAACATAGTGACATCACTACGTAACGCTTGCGCTTCTATTTGCTAGCGCCTCACCACATTGTACGTGATAGGCTAAGGGGCGGGACATCTCTAAGCGGTTGACCAATCACAACAAAGCCGGCCAGCTAACCAATCAGAGCAGACTGGGCTCTGGTTTCAGACAGAGGGTGAAAAGAGGTGCTGCAGCACATTAAAGCATGGAGACATGTCACAGTAGAGACACTAGATACAGATATGAACCTGAAAATGAGTCTCTTTCCAGCTAATTTCTGTTTTTATGTAACCTCATTTTGATGTTGTCCTCAAGAGTTCTCTAAACTTGATTTTCATTTCGATCATTTCTGTTAAAAAATGTCAAATAGTAACGTGCACAGACATGTGTTGAAACTATGCTTAGGTTGCTTACACTTCGATCCGATTAATCAAATTCCAAGCAGCTTTTAAAGGCTTAGGTTGTCCACAATTAATTATGGCTGAATAGCGCCAGCATTTCCACTTATAATATCTCAGAGAAAACTTTTCCATTATGCCAAAAGCCATAACATTTTAAGCTCCACATGAATCATATGAGCTAGATAAGCAACAGGTTCCTTTAATTCATTATTTTCAGAATTCATACAATCCAAATAACTTAGTTTTATGTTTAATATTGCGGGCACAAAACATACTTCAGAATCGGAGACCCTTAGATAAAAAGTTGATGTTGTACCTTTGAAAATAGGAAATGGAAATGCAGCTCAAATACTCAGATGGCCAGCCAAGGTACGCCAACCTGCAGGTTAGACAGTAGCAACAAATCATCTGGGTCTGCAAACGAACAATGCCATAGGTAAAGTTATACAATGCTTGGAATATAATATTTCTGTCGGAAAGAGTGCAGTCATAGGGAAGACACTGTTAAAGCAGTTCACATGCTCATATGAAACAATACAAAATAATGCACAAATATAATAAATATGTTTTTATTCTATTGTTTTCTGTTCAACTTTGTATTAAGTCACTCAACACCCAGTGTGAGGTCATTCTCTTGATGCATATTGGATTATTATTGCTTCGGCACAGAAGGTCCACACTGCGGTGCACAGACTGCATTCATGTCATCAACAAGTTATAACCCTCACTCACAAAAATTCCAAAGGAGGCGGAAATAAGAAGGAGAAAAAGGGCAGCAGGATCATATTCCCCATTGGAGCGACTGAGACGGCGCTTCTCAGCATTCCAGGCCCGCCTCCTGTGATTCTTTGGAAATGTGTCTGGCAGCAAACATGCTTTGAAAGGCTCTTATCTCCTATCTGGGCAGGAGCTCCATGCACCAAGATAACAAACCCCATCTTATCTCGCTGTGTTCGTTAATGTCACAGCTTAAGGGGCTTGTTCTTCCACTTGCATTGGGGCTTGCAGAGCGGATTGTTTGCAGATTAGTCAACACAGGCCTCTGGAGGTCTTGGAGCGCGTTCAAAGTGCTCGTCTACGTTCTTGTATGCGCACATTGGCCTATTGGCTGCCTCCTGCTTCTCTGTGTCAAATGGCGTAAGGAGTAGCACTCAATGGTTGATAGGCATCCTTACACACGGTTGGATGTACCGTCTATCACACAAGCCAGTCGTGCAAGCCAAAACTAAAATTGTGCATGATAGCCTCCCAAGGCCAACTATGTTGTCAGATGTTTTGTGGATGACATGTTATTTTACCGTTGCAGATTAGTACAGAGCTTTACTTTCTGAAACAACATCCATAGGAGCTTACCTTAGTAAAACAAACAACATTTGATGTGTTTTGTCCAGTCTGTGTGGCCAGATTCATGATCATCCCTTTGTGACACTAGAGACCAGGCAGAGCTCCATTGACTTCAGCCATCTGGCTATCGCACACAACCCTTGGCTACACAGTGGCTCACTCAGCGATTGATTGGGGTGTTGAAGGCCAGCTATTTAACACATCAGAACAACAAGTACTGCTATCAAGCTGGCCCTTCTCGTGCCTCGTTTCTGTGCCGCCCAAGAATGTCTCTTATCTCTTCCCTTCTGCTTGTTGGTTTAAGCCAGACAGCATATGCCCCACATTCCCCCTGCAATACACCGTTGTGCTTTTGGTGCTACCCTGACAGCCAGACAGGTTGCAATTGAGAAGGGGGATATACTGTAGCACATGTGTTGGTTGGTAGGAAGAAGGCCTTTAAAATAATAAAATCTGCTTCCATATTGCAGCCTCTGGGAGGATGTAAAAAAAAAACACATTTTCTTTCCAACGAGCACTCCGAGCAAAAGACTGACAGATGAAAATAAATCCCTGTGTTGCAATCATTAAATCCCGCTCTCTCACCTGATTACATTCCTATTAGTGCCTCCATTCTTCTCCCATTATTGTTACTTGTAGTGAAACAGGCCTGATAATGTGCGCTCACCCACTGGATACACAACCTGCTCATTCCCATCTCGGATTCTTTGTTGTCGGCGAATGGTTTTTAAATGAAAAGTGTGAGTGCGGTGTAATTATAATTCTGGGGGTATTATGAAATCAAATATCACAATGGATGTAATTTTATTTGCTTGTAATCTCTCTCGCCCAGGCTAATAGGCGTTTTCAAAGGGCACGCTCGGGGGGTTTAAACAGCGAACCATCTCTACGTAGAATGGCTGCTCTGCTCTCTTGCTCCGCAGCTTCTGTTCTTTTGTCTTTGATACGCAGGCAAAGAGCTTGACAGCCTGGGAGACGTGGGAGATTTGTCGGCCTGTGATCTCCATGCCTCTCTGACAAATGAACGCCTTTGGCAGAGCTGCTGGAGGTACGGCTCCTCTGCCCTGCTGCAATCCTGATGAGACACCTCTGGAGCTGCTGGTAATGAAGTCAGGGCACAGGACCAAACTGCTGCCAGGAATGACCTTTAATCGGCACACATGCAGGTCATTTGGCATGCGATGACTCAAAATTGCAGACATACACTTCCGTGCTATTACCCCTACGTTTTTCAGTGAGCTTTTATAAGTGAAACAGATTATTTAAAGGGGACCTATCATGCAAAATGCACTTTTGTATGTCTTTTATACATAAATATGTGTCCCCGGTGTGTCTCACAAAGTGTCAGAAACAAAACCCTCTCTCTTTTCCTCCGCACCCAAATCTCTAAAAACGGGGGAACAATCTGATCCAGATTTGCGTCCGATATGACTGGTAATATCGGAAATGTGGACCCAGGCCCCATCAGAAACATTGATATCAGAAACAATGCCTGACTGTTTTGGACGTAATATGGTCTTTGTTTACATTAGCATCGCTAACACTCAGAGCTAACCTGTACTGGAGAGAGCGCATGTGTAAAGAAGCAGGAAATAAAAAAAGGAACTCACCTTGTGGTAAACCCGCAAGAAAAGAAGCATTTGAGCTCCATACTGTTTCAGAGATAATCCTTGATCATTTGGAACATGATGGCGTTTAATCACGGCAGCGTTTCTCTAACAGGGCTGAAATAGAGGGATATGAGGGATGTCTAAAATGCATGATCTGTTTGGTATTTTGAGTAAAACACATCATAGACATGTTTTTATATATGTGTATATATCTGAGACCCATAATATATGCCTAAAAATAGCATAATAGGAGACCTTTAAATGTACTGCAATGCTTTGAATTCAGCTAGGAATACTAATGCTGCTTATAACAGCGGTAGCAAATAGTTTACGTTTAATATTTCCCCACAATCAGTGATTGCTGATGTTTTAACCTGTATTCATATTTGACTAGGGGGTAATTTAGCATGCAATCACCATGCAGTCAGTCTTCATTACATTGGACTCAACTGCTCCACCAAGCACACAATTGCTCGTCATTGATTTAGCAGATTATTGCAGTCCGTGTAATTCCTCATACAGTGTGAAGATATCTCCTTTGCAAAGTAAGATGTTAACAAATTATGACCCTGAAAAATGTGAATTCCCTGAGGATAAATGTGCTCGTTTCAGCCCCACAATGAGCAGGAAATAGCTGATATTGATTCTGGACGTTACATCCACACAGAGGAATCTCTATGCCCACTCAGTGCAATCCAACATGGTCGCATTTGATTTTTCATTCCTGCTTCAAGGGGGCTGGGAAATGATTCATGGGAAGAACAAGCACTACCCCTTGTGGCTCAGTTGGCCCAGTGCAGCGTGGGTAAATGGCACCTCCAGCTGCTTCTGGGCCCCTCCTGATAAGTTAACCTTGTGATAACATGCTAATGCCTGATTAATGTTGCCGTAATTAGACACAGCTTTTCACACTCAGTTAAGAGGACATCCTCCAGCAATTAGCCCGAGCCGGGGAGAGATAATTTCAGAGAGCACAGCGGAATCACGTTCCTCAGCTCGCCCGCGTTCCCACTTGGCAACATTAAGGTTTATTTTCTCATTATTCCATTTAATTACTCGTTTGATGTTTTATACAGCTGCCACAAGTAATCTTTGATCCAATTAGTAAATGCTGATTGACAGCGTGGGTGTCGGATTCAATAGGCTGCATTTAATTTGCCGTTGTGACCTTATCAGGAGGATCTTCTGAGGATTCTGTGTCGAACATCGAAAGCCAACGAAAAAATATAATAATTTCCCTTAAGAGTATATTCTGCATGGATGGCACACCTTACTGTCTTTGCTTGTGTGTGTGTGTGTGTGTGTGTGTGTGTGTGTGTGTGTGTGTGTGTGTGTGTGTGTGTGTGTGTGTGTGTGTGTGTGTGTGTGTGTGTGTGTGTGTGTGTGTGTGTGTGTGTGTGTGTGTACGTGTACGTGTACGTGTACGTACGAGTGTACGTGTGTCGTACGAGTGTGTGTGTGTACGAGTGTGTAGGTACGAGTGTGTAAGAAGGCAGCATGTGTTTGTGTTCTCCTCACCAGACATCTAACAATGAGGAATGGACGCATTAGTGAGGAGAGGCCCCTGTATCCACCAGCCTCCACACTGTCCCATTAATAATGCACTGCCAGGGAATAGATGGGGCTTTGCGGGGATTAGTCCTCCATTAAGGACTTGCCTGCTATTTCTATTAGGGAGACATGTTGGTCTTTCTTAAGCAAGAAAGATCAGCCCACTTGCAGTTGGACTATAAAATCCTATATCAAAATTGTCAGTGGTCCCACAAAGCAAGCTGTGTAAAACATTTTCAATGTGAAACATCCACTATAGGCTATATATGGACGTGGGGTATAACTTATATGAAACAGAAAGAGGTTTTTCGTTATTGCTACAACTCAGATCCCACTGTGGCATTAACACATGTTTCATAAATCACTTGAAGGCAGTTTAAAACAGCATTTACAGTATGGTGAATTCATTAGAAAACAGTGTCCTATTTACACATCTATGGTTATCTCAATCTCAATCTTTATGTATTTATACAGCACATTTAAAACAACCTCAGTTGAGCAGTTTCCACTACTATCAATAGGAAGTATTTGGCTCTTTAGCTGCTAAATGTTATCACTTAAAATAGTTGTATGTCTATAAATGAATGAGCGTGAGGTGAAACAGGATTTGTGATACCATTAAGGAAACAAAAATACAATTTTATATTACAGACAAATCATGCATTGCATATATAAACATGCTTGAATCGTTCAGATAGCATTGTATTTTATTAGCAATGTATATATGTTGTATGTATATCCAAATCTTACTATTAACTTCATCAGTCACACAAATGTAGTTGAGTAAAAAAGCTTTTTCTGTGAAGTGAAATGTGACTGTGTGCTGTTACATCCTGAGTGTCTGCATGATTTGAGTAATGTGTCGACAACAGTCACCTGATGCAAATACATTGTCTGGATATGAACAGATAAAGAGCTACAAACAGACACACATTATGTTCAAAATGAAGCACTCAAAGCTGAATGAACCGTATGTGTAAAAGCCTTCAGTCTGTCTCAATGTAAGCTACTAAAAGTAAAAAACTTTAGATGAACCCTCACCCATTCATAACCATCAACACCAACCACCTCAATCAGGGCCGGACTGGGACAATAAGTCAGGCCGGGCATTATACACCCAGCCAGGCCACTACCAGTTTTATTTGTCCATTTTTACAGCGTTGCTGCCCATAGTGATAGCCCTCTAAATCTACTACCCAAAAATAAACATATGGACATGGGTTACTATTTTAAAAAATGTACAAATCTATTTAGGAACCTATGTGAACATATTTTAAGTGGAGGTGGACCTCAAATCCTATAGGGGGGTCGGGGGGCATGCTCCCCCGGTAAGATTTTTTTAAAATGTTGGACTTAAATGCATCAATCTGGTGCACTTTGAGGGGGAAATAAAGAGACTACACCCATATGAAACAGAACTGTATACATTTAAATAATCATAAAAACATGGCCATAACCAATAACATACCATATCCAATATGAAAAAACATTGAAACTTGTTTATTTATTTGTTTTTGGTTCATTTATAGTTGTGAGTGTGTCTGTGCTCCTGAACCAGCCTCACCTGTCTCCCCTGCTCCTCTTTGAGGCAGCAGCAACGACTAGTTTGAGCTCTCAACAAGTTTATCTTAAATTTTTTTCACCTAGTTAACATTTTGTTTGTATTATTCATGCATATTTTACCAATCACTCCCCCCTCAAATGGAAATATGTGTTTACATAAATGGTGACCAAACCCTTTGAGACCCACAGAGATAACTTAGACTAAGTTAACTATCTAAACACTCAGAGAGTCCTTTACCTCACCTGAGCTGTAGTTATCAGTCTCTCAGTCTGACAGGAGAGGACTCTCCTCCACCTTGTTGTTGAAAAAGCTCCTTATATCCGTTAGCGCAGCTAGCTAGCACCAGATGCTAACAACAATACACGTAACCGGTGCGCACGCTTTATCGCGCCACACTAACACACACCCTCCCGAACTTGAATGACACACAGACCAATCGAGGGCATTAGTATGATCTGTATGAAAGTGGCCATGTCGGCAGGCCACATCATGTAGACAGCCAGTCACCCTCTGTGAGGCAGAGTCAGACCCACATTTGCGCAGCGTTGCGTTCACAATACATACATTTTTAAAAAAAATCCTCAGGCCAGCAGGCCACTTAACAGGCCAGGCCATCGGGAAACCTCCCGGCCCTCCCGATGGCCAGTCCGGGCCTGACCTCAATGCACACACACCCAGCTTCCTGTTGCCTCACTCTGACATCCTCCCAAATGTCCTCCTTTCTTAAACATCCACTTACAGGAGCTGATATGTGTAATCCTAAATATTATTCATAATTGTGGCGTTTATAGAATTGATGCGCAATCTTGTCAAGTATGATGTAAATGTATTTAAACTTGAAGGTCATGTACTTTTCTAACAGTCTTTTCTTTTCAGGCTTCTTTGTAATTCCACTCAACTACATTTCAGAGTTTTTACTTTTTACTGAGATGTAGTTAGGGTAATTACTCCATGAGGTGGCATTTTTCACTATTTTATTATGTTTTCAAGCAAGAAAATAACCATATTGATCCCTAATAAAAGCAATCATTAGTTGTCCTTTTTAAAAAGTAGTTGAAAAATGAAGCTCCACTGCAACCAAACACAACAGTTCAATATTGCATTCATGTATCAGTAGAAATGATCTCATAATAAATGTAATAGTTGTACAGTTTTTGTCGCTGCTTTTAATTGAACTTTTCATATCTTAGACTGCACTGTAACTTTTATCCATGTACTTTTTCTTTTAATGTTTAATTGAACTATTTATATCTTAGACTGCACTGTAACTTTTATCCATGTATTTTTTCTTTTAATGTTTATTTTATTAGCTTTTCTTTTTAATGACTGATTTTAAATGCCATTTTCTTAATGTCTTTCATTTTTTGTAAAGCACTTTGAATTGCCTTGTGTTGAAAAGTGCTATATAAATAAACTTGCCTTGCCTTACAGTGACAGGGCCATATTTCTTAATTGAGTATTATTTTATACTATTGTGTTTTTTCTGAATCTTTGTTTACGAGTACTTAATAAAACGTTTTTTATTCCAGTGCATTGTAGGTTTTAATTTACAGTGTAGTAATAGTAGCCTATACTTTTACATTAGTAAAGAGTCTGAATACTTTCTCTATAGGTACAACAGTAGAAATGTGTGCAAGCATTCATGTTAAAACTATATGTACCCCACAGTATGCATACATGCCAGCCTCTCTCTCTCACACACACACACACACACACACACACACACACACACACACACACACACACACACACACACACACACACACAGAGGTGGAAGAAGTATTCAGATGGTGTAATAAAGTAAAGGCAGAAGTACCACAGTGTAGGAATACTCTGTTAAAAGTAAAAGTCCTGCATTCGAAAGGTTACTCAGATAAATGTACATTTGTATTGGCATCTAAATATAGGCCTACTTAAAGTACCTAAAGTAAAAGTACTCATTATCCCATTGCAGAATCATATACATGATACGTCTTGATTATAATTATGTATGTATTAATGTGTTTATCAAGGTGGTAAAGGTGGAACTAGTCTTAATTAGTGTATTTACTACTGGGTAGCATGTAGGCCTACATTTAATGCATGTGTAACTCAAGTCGTATTTAAGTGTTGAACAAATCTGTTTTATCATTAATCCATACCTGCAAAGTAACTAAATGTACAATATTTACCTCAGAATTGTAGTGGTGTAAAAGTACAAAATACTCAAGTACAAGTACCTCAGAATTGCACTTACTTAGTTACTTTACATCACTGCACACACACACACACACACACACACACACACACACACACACACACACACCACACACACACACACACACACACACATACACACACACACATACCATGTATACATCACTTCAGGGGACATTACATTGACTTATATGCATTTCCTGGAGACTTATCCTAACCTTAACCATAACCAACACATGCCTAACCCTAACCCTTACCCTTAACCTTACCCTAATCCTAAACCTAACCAAGTCTTCATCCTAAAATTAATGATGCCCCTCATGGGGACCTCCAATTTGTCCCCGTAAGGGAAGCCAGTCCCCACACGTGACTATGTAAACAGATTTAGTTCCCCACAAGTATATTAATGCTAGACCACACACACACACACACACACACACACACACACACACACACAGAGAGACACACACACAGACCCCTCCTCCATCAGCTGATGACGGCTTCTAGTGTCAACGCTCGAGTCTGGCAGGAAGTGCATCTTGTGGCTGGCTGGAATATGAGGAGAAGAGCCAGTTTTATACTGAGCTGCAGGGACAAAACACTCACCTTCTGACGGTAAAGTGACACTTTGAGACATAAAACAAGTGTACCGTTTCCGGGATGTCTAGTTATTACAAAGCGCTCCCGATTTCTCCCCTGGAAACACACTGCGGTTTGATGCTAATGTTAGCTTTCGCGTTAGCTTCGTGTTATTATTGGCAGTTGTTTGTGTTCAGTGTCGGACAGCATGTGGATTATGGAACGCTCCATAATGATAGTTAACACTTTAAATAACTTTACTTTTTCCCAGCTTGTCACACTACACATTCAGCTAAATAGCTAGTAAGGAAGAGTAATGCTAGGTGTAGTTAGCAGAGTTTGCCTTGACAAAACTTCATGGGAAAGTGTTTCATTTTAACAAAGCCATGTTATTTACCGAGGTGTGCTGCTCCTCTAATGTTGCCAATACTTGTTATTGTTTGAACAAAGTCTGCTTGTGAATTCGGCATACATAAAACATTATTTATTTATTTATTTATATGTACAATTTTAGCAAGTTTTTATATTGTCCTGTTCCTGTAAGCCAGTACAACGACATTTCGTTTTAATAGTACACTCTGTGTCTTGTTGAAATGACAATCAAGTATGTCTATCTATGATATAATCAGGGTGTAAAGAAACAAAGTACATCTACTGTACTTAAGGAACATTTTAGGTACTTTCCATTTGATACTTCATACCTCTATGACACATGATTACATTTAAAAGGGTAATTATGTAATTTATCTTCACTATATGTATTTAATAGCTTTAGTTACTTTTTTTAGATTATTATTCTGCAATAAAAACATGTGAGAAACTTTTAAATAATGTATTTCTGAACATTTAACAATTCAAATAGCTATCAGAGGTTCCTACAGTTTTACACATTTTCCAATTTTAAACAAAAAGTTGTAAAAATAATAATATTTGTCTACAACAGTAAAATGCTGCTTTATTCAACAACTAACAAATCTAAATATATCATTTATAGAATAATATATTCACTTCAATGATGATACTTCAAGTACATTTATCTGATAGTACTTTTACTTAGTAGGATTGTGAATGTTGTACTTGTACTTATAATGGAGTATTTTGACATTAACGTAGGCTTATTAGTACTTTCACTTAAAGATCTGAATACTTCTACCACCACTGGGGATGAACAACTAAATAGTTCCTTACGTTGACATTTGATTAAAATAATCGTAAACTTCTCTGATGAATGCCGAAATAACGAATGAATGCTTGAACCTATTTAACAAAATTATTTATATCATGTTTTAAAAGGGTATGTTTTCAACCTGAGTGTCTTTAAATGCCACATTTCTTTACCTTATTTGGCATCTGACATCAGTGCGTGGGACTCAACCATGGTTGATGGTTAATTTCACTTTCTCTTTGCTACCATGTGTCGAGAAGTCTATTTAAAAAAAAACCTCATAAAATTAGACCTTAACTTGTTTTCTCATCATTTCTCGTAGATAAAACCTTGAAAGATGGACAGTTATCGGCGAGGAAAACCCTGGGGAAAGCTAGTCAAAGTGAACTCCAGTGAAACTGTCCTGCTGTTCAACAGGGAATGCACAGTTGGCAGAAAAAAGGGTAAGTACGTTTCTTATAACGCTGTCTTAAACTTTGTTAACATGTTTTACGCTTGCTTTTGAATGTGGCGATGCCTATTAACAAAAGGCAGACCAGTCTAGCACAGACATCGCTGTCAGTGTCTGGAGCCTTTAAAACCCCCCCTTGAAAACACAAAGCCTTCTTTAGTGCCCCAAACTTAGACAGCTCCTTGTGATGATAACAAAAGGCGTCTATTCAGAACATGTGTGTAGAATATTAAGTAGATTTGTCTTGTATGGGGTTTTGCTTGAGAAAAGGTTAGGCCTATATTTCCCCCTGTGTCTGCTTTGTTGTGCAGCTTTGGGATCTACTTTCTTGCAACGCAAAGCTAGACTAGTCTTAATTGGTTATCTCTTGTCTTGGAAATAAAAGGCTTTTCAAAATTACATTTCCATGCAACAGGTGAATCTGGTAGTACCATGTTGACTTTTCAAGGTGTTTATTTAAGGATATAGAACTTTATTTCCAGAGCAGCCAGAATTGGATGAGAAAATAATTGAAAATGAAAACATAGATAGATAGTTGGATAGATAGAGATAGGTGGGTAGATAGATACAGTAGATAGATACAGTAGATAGATACAGTAGATACAGTAGGTAGATACGATGGATAGATAGATATATACAGTAGATAGATAGATGGATACAGTAGATAGATGGATACAGTACGTAGATAGATGGATACAGTAGATAGATGGATACAGTAGGTAGATAGATGGATACAGTAGATAGATAGATGGATACAGTAGATAGATAGATGGATACAGTACGTAGATAGATGGATACAGTAGATAGATGGATACAGTACGTAGATAGATGGATACAGTAGATAGATAGATGGATACAGTAGATAGATAGATGGATACAGTAGATAGATAGATGGATACAGTAGATAGATAGATGGATACAGTACGTAGATAGATGGATACAGTAGATAGATGGATACAGTAGATAGATGGATACAGTAGATAGATAGATGGATACAGTAGATAGATGGATACAGTAGATAGATAGATGGATACAGTAGGTAGATAGATGGATACAGTAGATAGATGGATACAGTAGATAGATGGATACAGTAGATAGATAGATGGATACAGTAGATAGATAGATGGATACAGTACGTAGATAGATGGATACAGTAGATAGATAGATGGATACAGTAGATAGATAGATGGATACAGTACGTAGATAGATGGATACAGTAGATAGATAGATGGATACAGTAGATAGATGGATACAGTAGATAGATGGATAGATAGATACAGTAGGTAGATAGATGGATACAGTAGATAGATGGATAGATAGATACAGTAGGTAGATAGATGGATACAGTAGATAGATGGATAGATAGATACAGTAGGTAGATAGATGGATACAGTAGATAGATGGATAGATAGATACAGTAGGTAGATAGATGGATACAGTAGATAGATGGATGGATAGATACAGTAGGTAGATAGATGGATACAGTAGATAGATGGATAGATAGATACAGTAGGTAGATAGATGGATACAGTAGATAGATGGATGGATAGATAGATACAGTAGGTAGATGGATGGATGGATAGATACAGTAGATGGATGGATAGATACAGTAGGTAGATAGATGGATGGATAGATACAGTAGATGGATGGATAGATAGATACAGTAGGTAGATAGATGGATAAGTACTTTATTGATCCCAATCTGGGAAATGTTTGCATTGCAGCAGCATCAAAGACAAGGCAATGTAAATCAGAGAAATTAAGACACTAGAAATAAACAATCCAAAATATTTCTGAAATAGAAATCAAATAGCATTAACAAGTTAAAAGATATGTGTTAGAATACTCAGAAGCATATCACCTATAATACTCGTACAAAAGGGGCACTTAAAAGATGGAGCATGAGTTGAGTAGGTCCTCTCCTAGATGGCCAAATGAATCTGTTTTCATTTACTGGGTGTTTTAATCGTGCTGTTTACTTTATTTTGTTGCCAGGATGTTATCTGTCCTTCCCGGCCAACAAGCTGGTCTCAGGCGAGCACTGCAA
>NW_022991078.1:0-40743 GCF_902827175.1 Gymnodraco acuticeps | reverse complement strand
ACGAGGCCAAAACATCAGATTCAGGAACTCATGTCGGACAGCAGTTCAGAACGTTTTAATGTTTTATCAGCGGCCTTTCTTTCTCTACTTTTGTACTGAAACGTGTTTCCCATCACGCAGACGTTCAGATCTTCTGGTCAACGATCGTAAAACCAATGATTGTAAACTTAGAACCTGGACTTCTACTGACAAATAAAGCGTGCAATATTAGCCTACACCCGTTTGGTTTGACACTGTAAATACAATTTAATTTGATATAAACAACTTGTCATCACATTAAGACCAAAGACTAATCAGCATCTTGTTTTCAGATATTGACCTCGAGGCTTTCGCGAGAAAAACCATCAAAAAACTAAAATCACGACTTTTTTCAACTCTTTTTGTTTACGGTTAAGCACAGCTAACAATTCATTGATTAATATTAAAGACATTAAAATAACATTTGCACCCGATAACAACAGCTCCTTGCCTCCTTCCCCAAATCTAGGGTTAGCATCTAGAAACTACCATCAATGTGCGCCGCTGTGCGCTACAAAGAATGACCATCATTTACGTAGCCTACGAACTCGGGTTTAGACACATTTTTGTGACAGACAACAGAGTGGTTCAGGAATGAGTCCTAAAACCTAGCATTGGGAATGTTAGCGCCTCTTGTTCCCTGGGCTTTAAGTCAATGGCTTTTCTGGATGTGTTTTTGGTTGTGAGACTGAAATAAGAGATTTTAACGTAACGGCGGTTGCTAACAAGAGTCTAAACGTCATCAAGCCCAACGTAGCCACCTTTAGCTTAGCGGTGGATAAGTGAATATATATATATATAGAAAATACATCATCCCAGCACGACTACTTCTCAAAACTGTCGTGAAGTTTTCAAGGCGTTATGTCGACTTTAACATCTAGAATTAAACATTAGAAACCACAAATCTAGTGGCTAATCTGCACGTTTGAAAAGATAAATGGGCGGACACAAAGGGGGCGGAGCTCTAACTGACTGACACCTTCCATTGAAACACAATCTAACCAATCATCAAGCACAAAAAACCAAATCAATGACTTTCTGGCTGTTTTTTTTGTTTGTTTTTTACAAACGGCTGCTTTTCAAACCCTCTTTTTTATGACGACCTCAACTCCTTTCCGTGGCGCTGTTTGAAAACAGGATGGGGGCAGAATATATATCACGACAAAGGGTTAGGGTCTAACATCTGCTTATTGAACCCCCCCCACCTGAAACTCAGAGTGTTTTATAACAGAGGGAAAAGAGCAGATTTGCTTGCAGACACTTTCACCCCTTCTTACTTTATTTTTGATGACGATAAACAGGTGTTTTTGAGACAGGTGACCTATCACGAGACTCCAAATCACTCCGTATCATATCCCGTCTGTAATTCCTGTAACTACTGTGTTTTGATTACATTTGAAATAATAAACAATGTTGTTCAAATCAGAAATCACTCGAGCATCACTTGGCTCTGTTCTGCACGACACCATTTCATGCATGCATTCGAACGCCGTTCTGCATTATTTACCTGCTGTAAGTAAGATCAAAAGCATGCCTTTAAATCAGATCAGGACAGATTGTTCCCCACAGCTTCCTGCAGACACTTTGCTTTTGAAACAGCGTCCTTTTAGACTTTAAATCATCTCAAAGAGAGCGAGACAGAGATGCATGTTTGCAGATAGCAGAGCTGCTTCCCTGCAGATTGAGGAGATAACAACACGACAACAGAGAGGAGCGAAAGAGGGAATATTATCGACCGTTTAGATTTAGAAGCATGAAAAGATATAGTGTGTGTGTGTGTGTGTGTGTGTGTGTGGTGTGTGTGGCCTAGCATTACTATCCTGTGGGGGACCTACATCTGTTTACACAGTCACGTGTGGGGACTCGCCTCCCTTATGGGGACAAAATGGAGGTCCCCATGAGGGGAATCATTAATTTTAGGGTGAAGACTTGGTTAGGATTAGGGTTAGGCATGTGTTGGTTATGGTTAAGGTTTGGATAAGTCTCCAGGAAATGCATGTAAGTCAATGTAATGTCCCCTGATGTGTGTGTGTATAAATAGCTCCCATATCAACTTATTGAATATATTAAATATATATATTGTATATGATATTAATATATTGCTGCTGTAAACCATAGACTGTAAACAGGTATATGAAGGTGTAAACATGTCCATCACCTGAGAGCTGAGGCTCTGCTGCCATCTAGTGTCGACTCAGAGTAACTGCTCTTCATAAAGGAGCTCATAGTCCATTCATCAATTAGCAGGGAACTGTTTTAAAGGTTTATTAATCATTTAAAGCTTAATATTCCCTAGTTCCCAATTATGCTTTAATTGTTGGCTAATTAAAATAATTTGAATAAAATATATATTTTTATAAACTGGTGACGATTTAAAATACATAAAAATGACTGTTTAAAAAAATACATTTAAAAATGAAAAATAATATATATTTATATTGTTGGTGATTTAAAATATAATAATTAATAAAACATTTAAAATATATTGCTTTACTGTTGGTTAATTAAAAAACACTAAAATAATAATTACAATATTAATACAAATTAAATGCATTTTTAAAAACTAAATTACTAAGAAACTAATGGATAATAAAGAACACGTTAAGCTTTATATGTGTGTGTTAGTGCAGGTGTTTAAAACCCCCCGTTGAAGGAAGAGTCGTCACTTATTCAACGAACAGGAACCAACAGTTTGGTCAAAAAACACATTTATTTGGACCGAAAAGAAGAACGTTTCACAACACAGTGCATTTCTAACGAGCAGATCTACTGGAACACATCAGCTGCTCTGACCCCTTTCAAACAATGCAGAGACATCAGTGAGGAGCAGCCCTCTGACTCGTGTGTGTGTGTGTCACAGTTTTCACAGCATTCCTACGATAACGTTCAGTCAGTTTTAAAGAGTTCATGCTTTAATGTTCAAAAAGCTCTTTTATTTTCCTCATACTGACTGTTTTCACCCTCTGTCTGAAACCCAGAGCCCTTTACATGCATTAAAAGCAAGAATAATGCCTCTGTAGATCCTGGGTTTCAGGAGCTTATCGCATTTCAAAGATACGTCAGCGACAAAGGGTTGGATTTAATGGTGAGAGACATTTCAAACCAGGACCTGATGACACCACGTTAACTAAAGCTACACTAGAACACATACAGAGTTCAATCAACAGTTCAATTGGTTTTTGGGCCGCTCAAACGAATCACCAGATGTTCATGAACGAGTGTGTGTGTAGAGCGCCAACATGAGGTGATGAGAGTGAGGAGTGTGTCCACAGCAGCTCAGTGTCTGCATAGCCTCTTACATCACCCGCCATTGTATTACCCTTTTATCCCCAAAGAGTTTCTGTCAAATAAAAGTAGTTAGGATGAGGCTGCTTCCAACTTCAAATCAGTTTTCAGATTAATTCATGGATCATTTGGTCGATCAAATGTAATTGAAATGCAAAACATAATCATTCATCTGTATTAAAGCCACCATGGACCTCTGGACATTTCTCATCTTGTCAAATTAGGAACAAAAACTCAAACATATTTAGTTTTTAACACAAAATCCTGCAACAATAGATAAATGTAGAAGCTTCAATAAGTCATTTGTCCCTTTTAACATTAAAAGTCTAATCAAACCCCTCCCTCTGCTCCCTCACAGCTACGAACAGGCTACAGATGCATTTAAGTCATAATAATAATCAATAAGCGGCTTCAGAGGCACGAGAAAAGCATTTAAGGTTTGGTCACAACAAACAGGAATCAGTTACAGAACATATCACATTATTGACTTTAGTAACAGTCGAGTAGTGCACGTTGAAGGATGCACGTTGAAGGATGCACGTTGAAGGATGCACGTTGAAGGATGCACGTTGAAGGATGCAGTCTGAAGGATGCAGTCTGAAGGATGCAGTCTGAAGGATGCACGTTGAAGGATGCAGTCTGAAGGATGCAGTCTGAAGGATGCACGTTGAAGGATGCAGTCTGAAGGATGCACGTTGAAGGATGCAGTCTGAAGGATGCACGTTGAAGGATGCAGTCTGAAGGATGCACGTTGAAGGATGCAGTCTGAAGGATGCACGTTGAAGGATGCACGTTGAAGGATGCAGTCTGAAGGATGCACGTTGAAGGATGCACGTTGAAGGATGCAGTCTGAAGGATGCAGTCTGAAGGATGCAGTCTGAAGGATGCACGTTGAAGGATGCACCTTGAAGGATGCAGTCTGAAGGATGCACGTTGAAGGATGCAGTCTGAAGGATGCACGTTGAAGGATGCAGTCTGAAGGATGCACGTCTGAAGGATGCACGTTGAAGGATGCAGTCTGAAGGATGCACGTTGAAGGATGCAGTCTGAAGGATGCACGTTGAAGGATGCAGTCTGAAGGATGCACGTTGAAGGATGCAGTCTGAAGGATGCACGTTGAAGGATGCAGTCTGAGGGATGCAGTCTGAAGGATGCACCTTGAAGGATGCAGTCTGAAGGATGCACGTTGAAGGATGCAGTCTGAAGGATGCACGTTGAAGGATGCAGTCTGAATAGCACCCTCTTTAGGAGAGCATGAAACAAAAGGCCTCGTCGTCACGGCGAAGAACAACAAACGGATAAACAGTCAAATGTTTGAAAGATAATTAAAACCGTCTCCACTCTTTTCCCTCCAATCAGAAGCAGCTTCAGAGCGTCAGAGCGATCCGATTGGTCCGCCATCGGAGGGAGACGTTAATCTGGAACAGACAGAGGGGTATTAATACAGATCTAGAGAGGACACATTATTAAACATGTAGTGTCTCCACTGGGACATGATGTCTCTACTGGGACATGATGTCTCCACTGGGACCACTGGGACATGATGTCTCCACTGGGACATGATGTCTCTACTGGGACATGATGTCTCCACTGGGACATGATGTCTCCACTGGGACATGATGTCTCTACTGGGACATGATGTCTCCACTGGGACATGATGTCTCCACTGGGACATGATGTCTCTACTGGGACATGATGTCTCTACTGGGACCACTGGGACATGATGTCTCCACTGGGACATGATGTCTCTACTGGGACATGATGTCTCTACTGGGACCACTGGGACATGATGTCTCCACTGGGACATGATGTCTCCACTGGGACATGATGTCTCTACTGGGACATGATGTCTCCACTGGGACATGATGTCTCTACTGGGACATGATGTCTCCACTGGGACATCATGTCTCCACTGGGACATGATGTCTCCACTGGGACATGATGTCTCTACTGGGACATGATGGTCTCTACTGGGACATGATTCTCCTACTGGGACATGATGTCTCCACTGGGACATGATGTCTCCACTGGGACATGATGTCTCTACTGGGACATGATGTCTTCTACTGGGACCACTGGGACATGATGTCTCCACTGGGACATGATGTCTCACTGGACATGATGTCTCCACTGGGACATGATGTCTACTACTGGGACATGATGTCTCCACTGGGACATCATGTCTCCACTGGGACATGATGTCTCCACTGGGACATGAGGTTCTCTACTGGGACAGATGTCTCTCACTGGGACATGATGTCTCCACTGGGGACATGATGTCTCCACTGGGACATGATGTCTCTACTGGGACATGATGGTCTCCACTGGGACATGATGTCTCCACTGGGACAGTGATGTCCTTACTGGGACATGATGTCTCCACTGGGCATCATGTCTCTACTGGGACATCATGTCTCCACTGGGACATGATGTCTCCACTGGGACATGATGTCTCTACTGGGACATGATGTCTCCACTGGGACATGATGTCTCCACTGGGACATGATGTCTCTACTGGGACATGATGTCTCTACTGGGACATGATGTCTCTACTGGGACATGTCCCAGTGGAGACATGATGTCTCCACTGGGACATGATGTCTCTACTGGGACATGATGTCTCTACTGGGACATGATGTCTCTACTGGGACATGATGTCTCTACTGGGACATGATGTCTCTACTGGGACATGTCCCAGTGGAGACATGATGTCTCTACTGGGACATGATGTCTCCACTGGGACATGATGTCTCTACTGGGACATGATGTCTCCACTGGGACATGATGTCTCCACTGGGACATGATGTCTCTACTGGGACATGATGTCTCTACTGGGACATGATGTCTCTACTGGGACATGATGTCTCCACTGGGACATGATGTCTCTACTGGGACATGATGTCTCCACTGGGACATGATGTCTCCACTGGGACATGATGTCTCCACTGGGACATGATGTCAGTCACATTTAGAGACAAAGAAACGCATTTTCTGACAGTTTTAAATTAAGCATTTATCAAAACAGTAGATAATAATTCTGTGGATCCTCTAATTGTTTCGCACGGGGATTTGAGCCTCTGCAGACCATTGACATGCACTACCCCACAGGAGAGGGAGCACTCAGGCGTGACGTAGCACTTTTACTCAGTTGGGTTCAATGTTTATATTGTTTCTGCTAAAGGTAGGAATCCCTACATGGGTCTAAAAGGGTTCTGATGTCTCCTTCAAAGTGTGCTCAGTGAGCCAATGGAAGGAGACAGGAAGGATGTGCACTCACTGGCCAGCGGCTCCACCTCCAGGGTTTTGGACAGACTCAGCGATGAGCTCTGCTTGGGTCTCGCTCCCAGCTCTCTTCCCTCTCTGTTCTGGTTCTGGTTCTGGTTCTCCTCCTCCTTCACCTCCTCCTTCACCTCCTCCTCCTCCACATGGTAGAACCCCCCCTCCTCCGCCACCATCTTCTCCACCCTCTCCAGCAGCCTCCCCACCTGAGGGTGCTCTCCGAACTCACAGTTATTGATCACAAAGTACCTCCGGTGGCACTTCTCCAGGACCCACTGCAGGTCCTTGCCCTCCCTGCGGATGTACCTCTCGATGGAGATGCTCCTCAGGACCTCGGCCCAGGTGAACACCACCACGGTGTGCCTCCACACGCGCTCTCCGAACAGGCTCACGTGCTCCTCGATGCGCTGGCGGTCCACTTCGGTGAACATGCCGACGGGGATGGCGAGCAGGAAGGCGTGAGGGCCGGGGGGGCAGAGAGACGCTCCTCTCACCAGCTCCTGCTTGTAGGAAGGAGGCGTGTCCTGAGCAGAGAACCATCCGGGAGTATCCACCACCGTCACCTGCCGCTCCAACACCTGCGGAGTCACCTGGGGTCACTTCACATTCTCACTGGAAGCATCTGCACTTCAGTGGCAGGAGAAACACTCAGGTCTTGTACTTGAGTAAAAGTAGAAGTACTCAGACCTTGTTCTTGAGTAAAAGTATCTCCAACATGAATTGGACAAGATGATGCATTGTCTAAAAACAAGAGCCGGTATCTCACGGTCTCTTATATCAGGAGGAGAGACGCATTCTGATTGGATGAGACACAATCTGAGTGGAGGTCCCTTCTGACTGGCACTGTATAATAACTCTATAATCTACCAGGTGTTGGAGACACGCATTCAGACGAGCTGCACCTTCACCAGCTCTGAGAACACTTCCATGATCAATCATTAGAAAACATATATATATATTATTCTGAGATGGACCAATCAAACAACGAATACTTTTACTGTCTTTCACTATATTTAGATGAGAATACTTTTATACTTTCACTTGAGGAACATTTTGAATGCAGGACTTTTACTGTAACAGAGTATTCCTACACTCTGGTACTTCTACTTTTACTCAAGTACAAGATCTGAGTACTTCTACTTTTACTCAAGTACCAGATCTGAGTACTTCTACTTTTACTCAAGTACAAGATCAGAGTACTTCTACTTTTACTCAAGTACCAGATCTGAGTACCTCTACTTTTACTCAAGTACAAGATCTGAGTACTTCTACTTTTACTCAAGTACAAGATCTGAGTACTTCTACTTTTACTCAAGTACAAGATCTTAGTACTTCTACTTTTACTCAAGTACAAGATCAGAGTACTTCTACTTTTACTCAAGTACAAGATCTGAGTACTTCTACTTTTACTCAAGTACCAGATCTGAGTACTTCTACTTTTACTCAAGTACAAGATCAGAGTACTTCTACTTTTACTCAAGTACAAGATCTGAGTACTTCTACTTTTACTAAGTACCAGATCTGAGTACTTCTACTTTTACTCAAGTACAAGATCAGAATACTTCTACTTTTACTCAAGTACAAGATCTGAGTACTTCTATTTTTACTCAAGTACAAGATCAGAGTACTTCTACTTTTACTCAAGTACAACGTCTGAGTACTTCTACTTTTACTCAAGTACAAGATCAGAGTACTTCTACTTTTACTCAAGTACAAGGTCTGAGTACTTCTACTTTTACTCAAGTACAAGGTCTTAGTACTTCTACTTTTACTCAAGTACAAGGTCTGAGTACTTCTACTTTTACTCAAGTACAACGTCTGAGTACTTCTACTTTTACTCAAGTACAAGGTCTAAGTACTTATTTTACTCAAGTACAACGTCTGAGTACTTCTACTTTTACTCAAGTACAAGATCTGAGTACTTCTACTTTTACTCAAGTACAAGATCTGAGTACTTCTACTTTTACTCAAGTACAAGATCTGAGTACTTCTACTTTTACTCAAGAACAAGATCTGAGTACTTCTACTTTTACTCAAGTACAAGATCTGAGTACTTCTACTTTTACTCAAGTACAAGACCTGAGTACTTCTACTTTTACTCAAGTACAAGATCTGAGTACTTCTACTTTACTCAAGTACAAGATCTGAGTACTTCTACTTTTACTCAAGTACAAGACCTGAGTACTTCTACTTTTACTCAAGTACAAGATCTGAGTACTTCTACTGTTACTCAAGAACAAGATCTGAGTACTTCTACTTTTACTCAAGTACAAGATCTGAGTACTTCTACTTTTACTCAAGTACAAGATCTGAGTACTTCTACTTTTACTCAAGTACAAGACCTGAGTACTTCTCCTTGTACTCAGACCTGACTGCAGGTATCAGTACCTCCGTCTCTCTCTTCACGCAGAACTCGGCGGCTCGCTCCAGGTGAAACTCCTCCTTCCCCAGGATGGTGTTTCCTGTCAGGCTTTTCCCCGGCCACCTCCACCCGAGGACCACCAGACGGAGCTCCGGCAGACGAGCCGGCGTCGTCACCACTGCCTGTGGGGACTTCTCCTCTGATCCAGGAGCATCTGTGGAGACATCAGATCAGATGGACTGAAGGCTGGGTTACAGCAGCGTGATGATGACACTGTGCCACAACGAGCAGAGCTAGAGCCACTACATCTACAGGTCATTATGAACACTCGAGAAGGACATGGCAGAGGTGGAGAAGTACTCTGACCTTGTTCTGGAGTAGAAGTACTCTGACCTTGTTCTGGAGTAGAAGTAGAAGTACTCAGATCTGGTACTTGAGTAAAAGTAGAAGTACTCAGACCTTGTTCTGGAGTAAAAGTAGAAGTACTCAGATCTTGTACTTGAGTAAAAGTAGAAGTACTCAGACCTTGTTCTGGAGTAAAAGTAGAAGTACTCAGATCTTGTACTTGAGTAAAAGTAGAAGTACTCAGACCTTGTTCTGGAGTAAAAGTATTAGTACTCAGATCTGGTACTTGAGTAAAAGTAGAATTACTCAGATCTTGTACTTGAGTAAAAGTAGAAGTACTCAGATCTTGTACTTGAGTAAAAGTAGAAGTACTCAGATCTTGTACTTGAGTAAAAGTAGAAGTACTCAGACCTTGTTCTGGAGTAAAAGTAGAAGTACTCAGATCTGGTACTTGAGTAAAAGTAGAATTACTCAGATCTTGTACTTGAGTAAAAGTACAAGTACTCAGATCGTGTACTTGAGTAAAAGTACAAGTACTCAGATCTTGTACTTGAGTAAAAGTACAAGTACTCAGATCTTGTACTTGAGTTAAAGTAGAAGTACTCAGATCTGGTACTTGAGTAAAAGTAGAATTACTCAGATCTTGTACTTGAGTAAAAGTACAAGTACTCAGATCTTGTACTTGAGTAAAAGTAGAAGTACTCAGATCTGGTACTTGAGTAAAAGTAGAATTACTCAGATCTTGTACTTGAGTAAAAGTACAAGTACTCAGATCTTGTACTTGAGTAAAAGTAAAAGTACTCAGATCGTGTACTTGAGTAAAAGTAGAATTACTCAGATCTTGTACTTGAGTAAAAGTGGAAGTACTCAGATCTTGTACTTGAGTAAAAGTAGAAGTACTCAGATCTGGTACTTGAGTAAAAGTACAAGTACTCAGATCTTGTACTTGAGTAAAAGTAAAAGTACTCAGATCGTGTACTTGAGTAAAAGTACAAGTACTCAGATCTTGTACTTGAGTTAAAGTATTAGTACTCAGATCTTGTACTTGAGTTAAAGTAGAAGTACTCAGATCTTGTACTTGAGTAAAAGTACAAGTACTCAGATCTTGTACTGGAGTAGTAAAAGTACAAGTACTCAGATCGTGTACTTGAGTAAAAGTAGAAGTACTCAGATCTTGTACTTGAGTAAAAGTAGAAGTACTCTGACCTTGTTCTGGAGTAAAAGTAGAAGTACTCAGATCTGGTACTTGAGTAAAAGTAGAAGTACTCAGATCTTGTACTTGAGTAAAAGTAGAAGTACTCAGATTTGGTACTTGAGTAAAAGTAGAAGTACCAGATCTGGTACTTGAGTAAAAGTAGAAGTACCAGATCTGGTACTTGAGTAAGAGTACCAGATCCAGATCTGGTACTTGAGTAAAAGTACCAGATCCAGATCTGGTACTTGAGTAAAAGTAGAAGTACTCAGATCTTGTACTTGAGTAAAAGTAGAAGTACTCAGATCTTGTACTTGAGTAAAAGTAGAAGTACTCAGATCTGGTACTTGAGTAAAAGTAGAAGTACTCAGATCTGGTACTTGAGTAAAAGTAGAAGTACTCAGATCTTGTACTTGAGTAAAAGTAGAAGTACTCAGATCTGGTACTTGAGTAAAAGTAGAAGTACTCAGATCTGGTACTTGAGTAAAAGTAGAAGTACTCAGATCTTGTACTTGAGTAAAAGTAGAAGTACTCAGATCTGGTACTTGAGTAAAAGTACAAGTACTCAGATCTTGTTCTTGAGTAAAAGTAGAAGTACTCAGATCTTGTACTTGAGTTAAAGTAGAAGTACTCAGATCTTGTACTTGAGTAAAAGTAGAAGTACTCAGATCTTGTACTTGAGTAAAAGTAGAAGTACTCAGATCTTGTACTTGAGTAAAAGTAGAAGTACTCTGACCTTGTTCTGGAGTAAAAGTAGAAGTACTCAGATCTTGTACTTGAGTAAAAGTAAAAGTACTCAGATCTTGTACTTGAGTAAAAGTAGAAGTACTCTGACCTTGTTCTGGAGTAAAAGTAGAAGTACTCAGATCTTGTTCTTGAGTAAAAGTAGAAGTACTCAGATCTTGTACTTGAGTTAAAGTAGAAGTACTCAGATCTTGTACTTGAGTAAAAGTAGAAGTACTCAGATCTGGTACTTGAGTAAAAGTAGAAGTACTCAGATCTGGTACTTGAGTAAAAGTAGAAGTACTCAGATCTGGTACTTGAGTAAAAGTAGAAGTACTCAGATCTTGTACTTGAGTAAAGTAGAAGTACTCAGATCTTGTACTTGAGTAAAAGTAGAAGTACTCAGATCTGGTACTTGAGTAAAAGTAGAAGTACTCAGATCTGGTACTTGAGTAAAAGTAGAAGTACTCAGATCTTGTACTTGAGTAAAGTAGAAGTACTCAGATCTGGTACTTGAGTAAAAGTAGAAGTACTCAGATCTGGTACTTAAGTAAAAGTAGAAGTACTCAGATCTGGTACTTGAGTAAAAGTACAAGTACTTTATTTATATAGCACTTTTCAACACAAGGCAATTCAAAGTGCTTTACAAAAAATGAAAGACATTCAGAAAATGTTATTTAAAATCAGTCATTAAAAAGAAAAGATAATAAAATAAACATTAAAGAAAAAGTACATGGATAAAAGTTACAGTGCAGTCTAAGATATGAATAGTTCAATTAAAAGCAGCGACAAAAGAAAAGTCTTCAGCCTGGATTTAAAAGTAGTCAGAGTTGCAGCGGACCTGCAGGTTTCTGGGAGTTCCAGATATTTGGAGCATAATAACTGAACGCTGCTTCTCCATGTTTAGTTCTGACTCTGGGGACAGAAAGCTGACCAGTCCCTGAAGACCTGAGAGATCTGGATGGTTCATCATTTAGCAGGAGGTCAGAAATGTATTTTGGGCCTAAACCATTCAGTGCTTTATAAACCAGCAGCAGTATTTAGAAATCTATTCTTTGACACACAGGAAGCCAGTGTAAAGACTTCAGAACAGGAGTGATCCACTTTCTTAGTGTTAGTGAGGACTCGAGCAGCGGCGTTCTGAATCAGCTGCAGCTTTCTAATAGATGTTTGAGTGAGACCTGTGAAGACACCATTGCAGTAGTCGAGGACTACTGAAGATAAAAGCATGGACAAGTTTTTCCAGATCCTGCTGTGACATTAGTCTTTTAATCCTAGATATATTCTTTAGGTGATAGTAGGCTGATTTAGTAACTGTTTTAATGTGACTGTTGAAACTCAGGTCAGAGTCCATGACTACACCTAGATTTCTGGCTTTATCTGTTGTTTTGAACATTGCAGACTGAAGCTCAGCGCTAACTTTTATACGTTCTGCCTTGGCTCCAAAAACCATTACCTCAGTTTTATCTTTGTTTAATTGGAGAAAGTTCTGACACATCCAGTCATTGATTTGTTCAATGCACTTACTCAGTGTTTGAATTGGAGCATAGTCTCCTGGTGAAATTGTTACGTAAATTTGTGTGTCATCTGCATAGCTATGGTAACTTATTTTGTTGTACTTCATTATCTGAGCCAGTGGTAGCATGTAGATGTTAAAGAGAAGAGGCCCCAAGATGGAGCCTTGAGGAACCCCACATGTCATATTTGTCAACTCAGATGTGTATTTACCGATAGAAACAAAGTGTTTCTGTCCTTTAAGTAGGATTCAAACCAATTCAGAACTGTTTCCGAAAGTCCCACCCAGTTTTCCAGTCGGTCTAGTAATATGCTGTGGTCAACAGTGTCAAACGCAGCACTGAGATCTAATAATACTAACACTGAAGTTCTGCCACTGTCTGTGTTTAAGTGGATGTCATTAAAGACCTTTACAAGAGCAGTCTCAGTGCTGTGGTTTGGACGAAAGCCTGACTGGAACACATCCAAACAGTTATTTAAATGCAAGAAATTACTCAACTGTTGAAAAACAACTTTTTCAATGATTTTACCTAGAAATGGGAGGTTTGATATGGGCCTGTAATTGTTCATCACTGAAGCATCTAGATTATTCTTTTTTAATAGCGGTTTAATGACTGCAGTTTTCAGGGCCTGTGGAAAAACACCTGAGTGAAGAGATTTGTTTACTATATGAAGTAGATCTGAGGTACTTGAGTAAAAGTAGAAGTACTCAGATCTGGTACTTGAGTAAAAGTAGAAGTACTCAGATCTGGTACTTGAGTAAAAGTAGAAGGACTCAGATCTGGTACTTGAGTAAAAGTAGAAGGACTCAGATCTTGTACTTGAGTTAAAGTAGAAGTACTCAGATCTTGTACTTGAGTTAAAGTAGAAGTACTCAGATCTGGTACTTGAGTTAAAGTAGAAGTACTCAGATCTGGTACTTGAGTAAAAGTAGAAGTACTCAGATCTGGTACTTGAGTAAAAGTAGAAGTACTCAGATCTTGTACTTGAGTAAAAGTAGAAGTACTCAGATCTGGTTCTTGAGTAAAAGTAGAAGTACTCAGATCTGGTACTTGAGTAAAAGTAGAAGTACTCAGATCTGGTACTTGAGTAAAAGTAGAAGGACTCAGATCTGGTACTTGAGTAAAAGTAGAAGTACTCAGATCTGGTACTTGAGTAAAAGTAGAAGGACTCAGATCTGGTACTTGAGTAAAAGTAGAAGGACTCAGATCTTGTACTTGAGTTAAAGTAGAAGTACTCAGATCTTGTACTTGAGTAAAAGTAGAAGGACTCAGATCTTGTACTTGAGTTAAAGTAGAAGTACTCAGATCTTGTACTTGAGTTAAAGTAGAAGTACTCAGATCTGGTACTTGAGTTAAAGTAGAAGTACTCAGATTCTGGTACTTGAGTAAAGTAGAAGTACTCAGATCTGGTACTTGAGTAAAAGTAGAAGTACTCAGATCTGGTACTTGAGTAAAAGTAGAAGTACTCAGATCTTGTACTTGAGTAAAAGTAGAAGTACTCAGATCTGGTTCTTGAGTAAAAGTAGAAGTACTCAGATCTGGTACTTGAGTAAAAGTAGAAGTACTCAGATCTGGTACTTGAGTAAAAGTAGAAGTACTCAGATCTGGTACTTGAGTAAAAGTAGAAGTACTCAGATCTTGTACTTGAGTAAAGTAGAAGTACTCAGATCTTGTACTTGAGTAAAAGTAGAAGTACTCAGATCTGGTACTTGAGTAAAAGTAGAAGTACTCAGATCTGGTACTTGAGTAAAAGTAGAAGTACTCAGATCTTGTACTTGAGTAAAAGTAGAAGTACTCAGATCTGGTACTTGAGTAAAAGTAGAAGTACTCAGATCTGGTACTTGAGTAAAAGTAGAAGTACTCAGATCTTGTACTTGAGTAAAGTAGAAGTACTCAGATCTGGTACTTGAGTAAAGTACAAGTACTCAGATCTTGTTACTTGAGTAAAAGTACAAGTACTCAGATCTTGTTTGAGTAAAGTGAAGTACTCAGATCTTGTACTTGAGTTAAAGTAAGAAGTACTCAGATCTTGTACTTGAGTAAAAGTAGAAGTACTCAGATCTTGTACTTGAGTAAAAGTAGAAGTTACTCAGATCTTGTACTTGGAGTAAAAGTAGAAGTACTACTTCTGACCTTGTTCTGGAGTAAAGTAAGAAGTACTCAGATCTTGTACTTGAGTAAAGAGTAAAAGTACTCAGATCTTGTACTTGAGTAAAAGTAGAAGTACTCTGACCTTGTTCTTGAGTACAAGTAGAAGTACTCAGATCTAGGTTCTTGAGTAAAAGTAGAAGTACTCAGATCTGGTTCTTGAGTAAATAGTAGAAGTACTCAGATCTGGTACTTGAGAAAGTAGAAGTACTCAGATCTGGTACTTGAGTTAAAAGTAGAAGGACTCAGATCTTGTACTTGAGTTAAGTAGAAGTACTCAGATCTGGTACTTGAGTTAAAGTAGAAGTACTCAGATCTGTACTTGAGTTAAAGTAGAAGTACTCAGATCTTGTACTTGAGTAAAAGTAGAAGTACTCAGATCTGGTACTTTAGTAAAAGTAGAAGTACTCAGATCTGGTTCTTGAGTAAAAGTAGAAGTACTCAGATCTGGTTCTTGAGTAAAAGTAGAAGTACTCAGATCTGGTTCTTGAGTAAAAGTAGAAGTACTCAGGTCTTGTACTTGAGTAAAAGTAGAAGTACTCAGATCTGGTACTTGAGTAAAAGTAGAAGTACTCAGATCTTGTACTTGAGTAAAGTAGAAGGACTCAGATCTTGTACTTGAGTTAAAGTAGAAGTACTCAGATCTGGTACTTGAGTTAAAGTAGAAGTACTCAGATCTGGTACTTGAGTTAAAGTAGAAGTACTCAGATCTGGTACTTGAGTAAAAGTAGAAGTACTCAGATCTGGTACTTGAGTAAAGTAGAAGTACTCAGATCTTGTACTGAGTAAAGTAGAAGTACTAGATAGTAAAGTAGAAGTACTCAGATCTGGTACTTGAGTAAAAGTAGAAGTACTCAGATCTGGTACTTGAGTAAAGTAGAAGTACTCAGATCTGGTACTTGAGTAAAAGTAGAAGTACTCAGATCTGGTACTTGAGTAAAAGTAGAAGTACTCAGATCTGGTACTTGAGTAAAAGTAGAAGTACTCAGATCTGGTACTTGAGTAAAAGTAGAAGTCCTCAGATCTTGTACTTGAGTTAAAGTACAAGTACTCAGATCGTGTACTTGAGTAAAAGTACATGTTCTCAGATCGTGTACTTGAGTAAAAGTACAAGTACTCAGATCTTGTACTTGAGTAAAAGTACAAGTACTCAGATCTTGTACTTGAGTTAAAGTAGAAGTACTCAGATCTTGTTCTTGAGTAAAAGTAGAAGTACTCAGATCGTGTACTTGAGTAAAAGTACAAGTTCTCAGATCGTGTACTTGAGTAAAAGTAGAAGTACTCTGATCTTGTACTTGAGTAAAAGTACAAGTACTCAGATCTTGTACTTGAGTAAAAGTACAAGTACTCAGATCTGGTACTTGAGTGAAAGTAGAAGTACTCAGATCGTGTACTTGAGTAAAAGTAGAAGTACTCAGATCTGGTACTTGAGTGAAAGTAGAAGTACTCAGATCTGGTACTTGAGTGAAAGTAGAAGTACTCAGATCTCGTACTTGAGTAAAAGTAGAAGTACCAGAGTGTAGGAATACTCTGTTACAGTAAAAGTCCTGCATTCAAAATGTTCCTCAAGTGAAAGTAGAAAAGTATTGTCATCTAAATATAGTGAAAGTAGTCGTTGTGCATTCATCCACATCTGTAAAGTAACTAAAGGGATTAAATACATGTAGTGGAGTAGAAGTACACCATTAACCTCTGAATTGTAGAGGAGTAAAAATACACAATTAGCATACAATGGAAACACTTAAGTAAAGTATAAGTACATCTAAATTATACTTGAGTATATGTACTTAGTTACTGTACACATCTTGTTATAAAATAGTAATCACTTTATGTAGATTACTATTACTTGGTCTTTGTTTATTGTTTTAAGTGTAAACAGTTGAACTTAATGCTAACTTGAACAGCTAGGGAAACTCCCTTCATTATATGACACGTACTTAATAAATTAAAGTTATATTAACGAGTTTTAAAGTCTCACCTTCTGTCTGAGGTTTCCTACTCGCTTCCATGCTCTGTTTCTATCAGAAAAAGAGGTTTAATTAATGTTTTTATTTGGTTTAAATCCGGAGAAAAGAGACTTCCTCCTTCAAAGCTAACAGGATGATAAAGCTAACAGGAACGTAAACACGTAGCTTCCGGTTATGTCTTTCAAAATAAAAGCACGGTAACGCTAACCGGAATTTAAACACGCGGCTTCTGGTTAGCTCTTTCAAAATAAAAGCATGTGTTTTAAAAATGAAAATATAGATTATAAAGTGGATTTAATGTCTAAAATATATGCAGAGGTGTAATGTAGAGTACTGTACTAAAATGTAGGTACTTTACTTGAGTATTTTCACATTATATTATCAAAGAAAACACTATTAGATAAAGGGCATGCACAACATATTAAGAATTAAATTAAATGCAGATTTTAGTTAATACAAATTATAAATCAAGATATATTATCATATTTTATTATAGGCTAAACTACCCAAATAATCCCACATTTACCAAAAAGTGAAGAACACATTAATGCACCCATAATTTGATTACAATTGCAAAATATCTGGTGTTTAAATCAAATTAAAGTGTATTTATATCACCCAATATCACAACACAACTCAGTGGGCTTTACAGAAACAAACATTGTAAAACATAACATTTTTCATTTCATTTCAAACCTTTATTTAACCAGGTGAATCCCATTGAGATCATCGATCTATTTTTCAAGGGAGACCTGCAGCAAGTCGGTTCACATGAAGACATGAAACAACAGAAAACAATAAGGACATCATATTTACAGACCTATCGACATTTACAGGTACCAACAGAATCAAGTATCATAGCATCTATCCGAGATTTAAAAACATGCAGTGGAACCAAATTGCTCCGTTTCCATTCTTTTTGCAGACCGTTCCAAGTTAGAGGAGCAGCGCACATAAAAGCTTTCGTCCCTAAGTCAGTCCTAGCACTCGGCACATGTAGCAAGACCACATCCTGAGGTCTCAGGCAACAGCTCCCTGCCACTCTCTGTGTGATCAGAGCAGATGTAAGATGGTAGTTTACCCAGCATGGCTTTGTAGATGAACACGTACCAGTGACTGAGCCTCCGTACAGTTAGTGAAGGCAGACCTGCCTGGCATACAGGGGACAGTGATGAGTCAGTGCTTTACAGTTAGTAACTCATCTCAGAGCGCTGTGATAGGCGGCATCTCACTTGATCAGGTGCATTCAGATAGATCAGTCCAGCACAGGTCAAAAGGTCACAGAGACTAGCCTTTCTTAAAATGAATTAAGATGCAACAAAAACACAATAAAATAAACTACATGTAGGAGGAGGAGCATGGGGAATAATCCGAAACCAGCTCTAACGTTTGGGACTTTAAAGTATATGGTGATGCTAATACTTGTTTACTTAAGTACACATTTGAATGCACTACTTGTACTTGTTACTGAGTACTTCTGAGAATATGTAACCGTGAAAAATCTACTTTCCATTTGTGATTGAAACTATTTCCAAGACCCTGTAAAGAAAGTAAATAAGAGAAGACTTTAAGACCAACTGTAGGAGATTAGTTTATTGATCCAAGCAGTTTATTTACAACATTAATGCAAAAATCAGACTTTATTTACAATTAGAAACAGTGGTTTCCTCATACCTTCATTTTTAATTAAGTACTTCTTGTACACGCTGTAAAACAACAACAACAACAACAACAACAGCTAGGAGGATAAACACATCTACCCTCTGTTAATCCTTCACTTATCCTCGATATATATCACCTGTAAAGTGGCTTCAATATAACGCTCTTCATTTCCCCTTAATAATTAAAAGCTAAAAGAGAGAGAGGTAACGTGATTAAGTCGCCCACGATGCCAGCGTCCGCATGTCGTCCTCGTCCTCAACTCTCTTCTTAGTGGCTGCAAAGAGAAGGAAAGTTAATCAGGTTATTATGGGATAGTTATCAGGGTTAATCAGCTGTTCCCGTTTATCTTATTCTGCATTAACTCGGTCACTGACAACATTTAGCCGACTGCATGTGTTCATCTCTGACGTGGATATAGTTTACTTCTCCTGCACTACTTAATAATACCTTATATTTATTATAGCGCTTTTTCCATGACCCAAAGCGCTTTACAGATACACACTACACACACATATCAGACGTACATGTAACGGTCATGTACTGTGGACAATACCCACAGGAGCAAATTCAGGTGAAGTGTGTTGCCCAAGGACACAACGGCTTTGCAGATGCAGCGGAGGAGGCGGGTTGCGCCCCCTTGGTCAATGCACAGCCCACTGCGCCACACCTCAAAGTCATCGAGGCGCTTTACAAGTATACACTAGACTCCTGGATTGCTAAACTTCTGGAGTGCTAGACTCCTGGTGCTAGACTCCTGGCGCTAGACTCCTGGTGCTAGACTCCTGGTGCTAGACTCCTGGCGCTAGACTCCTGGTGCTAGACTCCTGGTGCTAGACTCCTGGCGCTAGACTCCTGGCGCTAGACTCCTGGCGCTAGACTCCTGGCGCCAGACTCCTAGTTCTAGACTCCTGGTACCAGACTCCTAGTTCTAGACTCCTTGTACCAGACTCCTAGTGCTAGACTCCTGGTACTAGACTCCTAGTTCCAGGAGTCTGGTGCTAGACTCCTGGTACTAGACTCCTGGTGCCAGACTCCTGGCGCTAGACTCCTGGCGCCAGACTCCTGGCGCTAGACTCCTGATACCAGACTCCTAGTACTAGACTCCTAGTTCTAGTCTCCTAGTACTAGACTCCTAGTACCAGACTCCTGGTACTAGACTCCTGATACCAGACTCCTAGTACTAGACTCCTAGTTCTAGTCTCCTAGTACTAGACTCCTAGTACCAGACTCCTGGTACTAGACTCCTGATACCAGACTCCTAGTACTAGACTCAGTTATAGACTCCTGGTACTAGCCTCCTAGTTCCAGGAGTCTGGTGCTAGACTCCTGGTGTGCTAGACTCCTGGTACCAGACTCCTAGTTCCAGGAGTCTGGTACTAGACTCCTGGTTCTAGACTCCTAGTTCCAGGAGTCTGGTTCTAGTCTCCTAGTTCTAGACTCCTGGTGCCAGACTCCTGGTTATAGACTCCTGGTTCTAGACTATTGGTACCAGACTCCTAGTTCTAGACTCCTGGTACTAGACTCCTGGTTCCAGGAGTCTGGTTCTAGTCTCCTAGTTCTAGACTCCTGGTGCTAGACTCCTGGTGCCAGACTATTGGTACCAGACTCCTAGTTCTAGACTCCTGGTACTAGACTCCTAGTTCCAGCCGGTGTGTCCTTGGGCAAGACACTTCACCTGAACTTGCTCCTGTGGGTATTGTCCACAGTATCTGACCATTGCATGTATCATATATGTGTAATGTGTGTATATGTAAAGCGCTTTGAGTCATTGATAAAGCGCTATAATAAATGTAAGGAATTATTATTATTATTATTAGACTCCTGGTTATAGACTCCTGGTACTAGACTCCTAGTTCTAGACTCCTAGTTCTAGACTCCTGGTACCAGACTCCTGGTGCCAGACTCCTGGTTCTAGACTATTGGTACCAGACTCCTAGTTCTAGACTCCTGGTACTAGACTCCTAGTTCCAGGAGTCTGGTTCTAGACTCCTGGTTCTATCAATCAATCAACAACTTTATTAATCCCGCAAGGGGCAATTGGTTATGAGCAGCAGCTTATGTCATGAACACAGGCAGGAACATACAAGAAGAAAACACACAGATACACCCGGGAGCACAGATGTGGATAATTCCAATTTACACTATAAATAGTTCAAAGCATCACAATAATAAATAAATAATCAAGTTAAAAGCCTTTTCAAGAATTTAAAAGGGATGAATGATTTAGAAAAGCGATTAGTCCTTTGATCAGCACTGATGGCAACAGACAGAATTCATGTGAAAGTACATGACCTGGAGAATTCAGAATGCTCTCTGCTTTCCGCAGAATCTGTTGGTTACAGAAGGAATTTAAGTCTCTCTGTTTCACGCCGATGATCTTGGAGCAGGTTTTAACAATGCTGTTCCTGTCTTTCAGTGTAAGGCTATGGAACCAGCAGATACAAGAAAAACAAATAAGGCTCTCAATGAATGCTTGGTAAAAACGACAGAGAATGAAAGACTCCTGGTTCTAGGCTCCTGTTCTAGACTCCAGGAGACTAGTACCAGACTCCTGGAACTAGGAGTCTGGTACTAGTCTCCTGGTACTAGACTCCTGGTACCAGACTCCTGGTTCTAGACTCCTGGTACCAGACTCCTAGTTCCAGGAGTCTGGTACTAGACTCCTGGTTCTAGACTCCTGGTACCAGACTCCTAGTTCCAGGAGTCTGGTACTAGACTCCTGGTTCTAGACTCCTGGTACCAGACTCCTAGTTCCAGGAGTCTGGTGCTAGACTCCTGGTACTAGACTCCTGGTACTAGACTCCTGGTACTAGACTCCTGGTACTAGACTCCTGGGTCTAGACTCCTGGTGCTAGGATGGGTTAAAAGCAGAGAACACATGTCACTGTGTGCTCTGCATGTGTGCCCTTAAAGAGGGGTTCATCCCTCCCAATTCTAATCTATGTAAAATATTCTGGACAAATTACAAATGTTCTCTAAAATACTACAGAAACAGAAATGAAGACATAATTTAGTACTTCAATTTAGGAAAACTAAGTGACAAAAGTAAAATATTACAGTGTTGAGAGGTTTTATAAAGAATGTATGTTTTGCTGTTGCTGTTTTGATTATTATTGCATATTGTCTGTCTTGTCCTCTGCAGTAATTTCCTCTGAGATACTTTTACCTGGTCACTGCCAACATTTAGCTTATTGTATTTATTTATTTCTGACATGGATATAGATTACTTCTCCTGCATTTACTCAAGTACAAGATCTGAGAACTTCTACTTAAGATCTGAGTTCTTCTCCGACCTCTGAGTAGAAGTACGATTAGGAAAACTTAGAGTATAGGAAGTACTGCAGTAATCCCTCTGATATATGTGTCTCTTACTCGCTCGGTGACTGCTGGGTCTCGCTGAGGGCAGTTTGCTGCTCGGCACGCTGGGTAATCCTCCCATCCTCTTCATGTTCTCCTCCAGCTCCTCCTGCTCCAGCTCCTCCAGCTCAGCCAGCAGCTCGTCCTGAAACCAGGGAAGTAATCAGATTACTGTCTCTAAACATTGGGGCACGCAATGACTCCAAACACATTTGTGTTCAACATGTAAGAAGTAGAAAGTACAGGTATTTGAGTTCAACATGTAAGAAGTAGAAAGTACAGGTATTTGGGTTCAACATGTAAGAAGTAGAAAGTACAGGTATTTGAGTTCAACATGTGAGAAGTAGAAAGTACAGGTATTTGTGTTCAACATGTAAGAAGTAGAAAGTACAGGTATTTGAGTTCAACATGTGAGAAGTAGAAAGTACAGGTATTTGAGTTCAACATGAGAGAAGTAGAAAGTACAGGTATTTGGGTTCAACATGTGAGAAGTAGAAAGTACAGGTATTTGAGTTCAACATGTGAGAAGTAAAAAGTACAGGTATTTGTGTTCAACATGTAAGAAGTAGAAAGTACAGGTATTTGGGTTCAACATGTAAGAAGTAGAAAGTACAGGTATTTGTGTTCAACATGTGAGAAGTAGAAAGTACAGGTATTTGAGTTCAACATGTAAGAAGTAGAAAGTACAGGTATTTGAGTTCAACATGTAAGAAGTAGAAAGTACAGGTATTTGGGTTCAACATGTGAGAAGTAGAAAGTACAGGTATTTGAGTTCAACATGTAAGAAGTAGAAAGTACAGGTATTTGAGTTCAACATGTAAGAAGTAGAAAGTACAGGTATTTGAGTTCAACATGTAAGAAGTAGAAAGTACAGGTATTTGAGTTCAACATGTAAGAAGTAGAAAGTACAGGTATTTGTGTTCAACATGTAAGAAGTAGAAAGTACAGGTATTTGGGTTCAACATGTAAGAAGTAGAAAGTACAGGTATTTGAGTTCAACATGTAAGAAGTAGAAAGTACAGGTATTTGTGTTCAACATGTAAGAAGTAGAAAGTACAGGTATTTGGGTTCAACATGTAAGAAGTAGAAAGTACAGGTATTTGAGTTCAACATGTAAGAAGTAGAAAGTACAGGTATTTTGAGTTCAACATGTGAGAAGTAGAAAGTACAGGTATTGTGTTCAACCATGTAAGAAGTAGAAAGTTGAAATACAGGTATTTGGGTTCAACATGTAAGAAGTAGAAAAGCTATAGGTCACGGTATTAGTGAGTTCAACATGTAAGAAGTAGAAAGTACAGGTATTTGAGTTCAACATGTAAGAAGTAGAAAGTACAGGTATTTGAGTTCAACATGTGAGAAGTAGAAAGTACAGGTATTTGAGTTCAACATGTAAGAAGTAGAAAGTACAGGTATTTGAGTTCAACATGTAAGGAAGTAGAAAGTACAGGTATTTGTGTTCAAACATGTAGGAGTAGAAAGTACAGGTATTTGAGTTCAACATGTAAGAAGTAGAAAGTACAGGTATTTGTGTTCAACATGTAAGAAGTAGAAAGTACAGGTATTTGAGTTCAACATGTAAGAAGTAGAAAGTACAGGTATTTGAGTTCAACATGTAAGAAGTAGAAAGTACAGGTATTTGTGTTCAACATGTAAGAAGTAGAAAGTACAGGTATTTGAGTTCACACATGTGAGAAGTAGAAAGTACAGGTATTTGAGTTCAACATGTAAGAAGTAGAAAGTACAGGGTATTTGAGTTCAACATGTGAGAAGTAGAAAGTACAGGTATTTGTGTTCAACATGTAAGAAGTAGAAGTACAGGTATTTGAGTTCAACATGTAAGAAGTAGAAAGTACAGGTATTTGAGTTCAACATGAGAGAAGTAGAAAGTACAGGTATTTGAGTTCAACATGTAAAGAAGTGAGAAAGTAAAAGGTATTTGAGTTCAACATGTGAGAAGTAGAAGTACAGGTATTGTGTTCAACCATGTAAGAGTAGAAAGTACAGTATTTGTGTTCAACATGTAGAAGTAGAAAGTACAGGTATTTGAGTTCACATGTAAGAATAGAAAGTACAGGTATTTGAGTTCAACATGTGAGAAGTAGAAAGTACAGGTATTTGAGTTCAACATGTAAGAAGTAGAAAGTACAGGTATTGAGTTCAACATGTAAGAAGTAGAAAGTAACGGTATTTGAGTTCAACATGTAAGAAGTAGAAAGTACAGGTATTTGAGTTCAACATGTGAGAAGTAGAAAGTACAGGTATTTGAGTTCAACATGTAAGAAGTAGAAATGTACAGGTATTTGAGTTCAACATGTAAGAAGTAGAAAGTACAGGTATTTGAGTTCAACATGTAAGAAGTAGAAGTACAGGTATTTGAGTTCAACATGTAGAAGTAGAAAGTACAGGTATTTGAGTTCAACATGTAAGAAGTAGAAAAGTACAGGGTATGTGAGTTCAACATGTAAGTAGAAGTAAGGTTGAGTGTCAACATGTAAAAGAGAAAAGGACAGGGTATTTGAGTTCACATGTAGAAGTAGAAAGTACAGGTATTTGAGTTCAACATGTTGAAAGTAGAAAAGTACAGGTATTTGGAGTTCAACATGTGAGAAGTAGAAAGTACAGGTATTTGGGTTCAACATGTAAGAAGTAGAAAGTAACAGGTAATTTTGAGTTCACATGTAAGAAGTAGAAAGTACAGGTATTTGTGTGTCAACATGTAAGAAGTAGAAAGTACAGGTATTTGAGTTCACATAGAAGTAGAAAGTACAGGTATTTGAGTTCAACATGTGGAGAAGTAGAAAGTACAGGTATTTGGGTTCAACATGTAAGAAGTAGAAAGTACAGGTATTTGAGTTCAACATGTAAGAAGTAGAAAGTACAGGTATTTGTGTTCAACATGTAAGAAGTAGAAAGTACAGGTATTTGAGTTCTAAATGTAAGAAGTCAAAGTAAAAAATCGTCAGAAAAATAAGTAGTGGAGTAAAGTACTGATACCAGAAACATGTACTTAAGTACAGTAACAAAGTATTTGTACTCCACTACTTCCCTCCTCTGGTTCTGTGTAAGCTGTTCTGTTCTGTAGGCTAGAGTGAAATATCCGTACCTCGTCAAACGTCTCTCCAAAAGGTCCGGAGATGGCGTCGCTGATTTCTCGAGCGACGTCTTGTTGCTCCGTGATGTCCTGCATCAGATCGTCTATCTTATCAATGTCCCTGAGAACGGACGGTGAGAGGACAGGAGAATCAGAATCCCTTTATTCGTCCCACAGACGGGAAATGTACATTTGTCACAGCCGAAAAGAGCCAACGACAGCTTCATGTTAACTAAGAAGAATGCATTATTTACAAAATACACATCCTGTAACAGTTCTGAAGATTTAGCAGCCAGGTATATATTGCACATCATTTGTATTTCACAGCCAGGGGTGTTATAGCATTTTGTGTGTGTGTGTGTGTGTGTGTGTGTGTGTGTGTGTCTTTAGGAGTTTACACACAGCTGATTAAAACAACACAGATTATATTTTCTTTCTGCTCAGTTCTCTCACATGTTCTCGTGGACCTGCTTCATGGCCTTGGCAGCGAAGCCCATGTTCTTCAGGACCTCAGTGTTGGTGTGAGAGTTCTCCAGAGCCTCTCTCTGAAACTCGATGGTGGACAAAGTGCCGTCGATCTGCGTCAGCTGCTGCTCCAGACGCTTCTTCCTCTTCAGCGCCTGCAGGGCGGCTGGGACAGAAACAACACGGAGGAGGATCATGTTTTTATTTCTCAGACAGCGCCTAAATAAATACCTGGCAGTGCTGGGCGTCAAAGACAACAGGTTCCTCCCTTTGTATAGTCTGAGGTGATTCAACAGGCAAGGCTTCACCCGAGAAAACATTAGATGAGACTCAACTTTGCATCCAACCAGAAACACTTCCATTTAATATCGAATTATCAATTTCTTGCACAATAATAACCTGCATTACATTTGTATTTCCACGTGTATGTTTAACTGTAATGCTATAAGGTGCATGAGGTTTCAGTTAACTCGCATGAATACGTATATTAGGATAAGTTGCAGGTTATATATGTTAAGTACAGTTGTACTGAAAACACACAGTTTCCTGTAAAGGGAAACTCAACTATAACTCAGTTTTATTTAATCTCTTTCTCTCTCGTTACAAACCTGTTCAACTCGCTGCTGCTGACGAAACTGTTATCTTCAACAAATAAAGAAAATCACTGTAGGCCAAATATCTGATACCTGGATACAGAGGTGTAAAGTGATCAAGTACTTTTACTATCTGAGTACTTCTACTTTTACTCAAGTACTTCTACCACCTCTGCCTGGATATAAAAACGGAATCTGATATATTTAAACAACCTCTTCAATACTTGTTTACCTGTGTTGTTTCTCTTAAAACGTGTCCAAAATAGAAGCCAAAAGTAAACACACACACACACACACACACACACACACACACACACACACACACACACACACCTGTGCTCCTACAATATTTGTGTATAATACCATTACACCCTACAAGTACACAATAGCGATCGTTCACTGTTCCAACTGGCATGCTCACACACACACACACACACACACACACACACACACACACACACACACACACACACACACACACACACACACACACACACACACACACACACACACACACACACACACACACACACACACACACACACACACACACACACACACACACACACACACACACACACACACACACACACACACACACACACACACACACACACACACACACACACACACACACACACACGTATGTGTGTGTTTTTGTACCTCTCTTGTTTTTGGTGCCGTTCTTCTTGGCTATCGTCAGCTCCTGCTCGATCCTCTTCTCCAGGTAGTCCTGTTTCTTGGTCAGCATTTCCTCCGTCTCCGCAGTTTGTGGATGGCCTCCTGCGGGGAAGGGCCTCCTCTGGACCGGCTGTGTTTGGACTTCGAAGAGCTGGAAGAACTGGAGCTGGAGCTCCCTTTGAATAACTTCGCGATTTTACTCATTTTAGCAGCTTTTCAGGTTAAATAGTAGCTTCGTGGATCGAGTGTCCCAGCCTCGCTGCCCTACTGTAAAGTGTTTTTTCTTCTTCTTTCAGACGGGTCGGTTGGTGGCGGATTTTCCTGTTGGACTGCTTTCAATTCAAACCAGCCAGTGAACGCACCTTTCAACACACCTTTCACCATTACCTGAATGACGTCATGACACCTGACACCCTCCCCAGGTCGGTTACAATTCAAAAAATGTTTTTAAAAGTTTTTTTTTATTGTGAGAAAATGATTATAAAAAAACTCCTTATTAAATATAAAGGGGTAAATTAATACTCTTTCACTATTAAAAATAAAGTAAATGAATATAAATCTGTCGTAGTGGGTGAAACTCGGTCACGTGGTTTCAGCACACCTGAGTGACGTCATGACACCTGACAGATCGGTTACAATTTAAAAAAGTTTCGAACGTTTTATTTTTATTTTAGGGAAGAAAATAATACTAATTTGTTTTTATTATTAAATATAAAGGGGTACGTTACACTGCTAACATCCATGGTCGTAGTGGGTGAAACTCGGTGACGTGGTTTCACTGCTGGGGTCAAAGTTCATGTTGACACCAGGAAGTATTCAGACTGTTAAAACATGTCTTCAGACCAATCGACAATATAGAGAAGATTTAATGTTGTTGTTTTCTTTCTCATGTATTTATTATTTAGTTTTTTGTATTTGTTTACCCCTGCCATTCTCCTGCTCCACTCTCATCCAGCAGGTGGCGGTATTGCGCCTATCGCCTACTGCCGTTAAACCACCGAAGAAGAGAGAAGCGTTGTTTACTTCATCAGCTGTTTTCCACTCGCTTTGTAATCATGGCTGAATTTAACATCGGGAAGCATTGCCGGATCGATTCCTGCCACCAAAACGGTGTGTATCCTCTCCTCTCACTCACAATACGATCATTTATTAACCTGTGTTATTCTGGAGTTGTGTTCAGAAGAAACACAATATAACGGCTCTTTAGCTTCGTTAGCATGTGAGCTAACTAACTGGCGTTAGCGTTACATGTTTGGTAAACTAGCTTCTAACTGCTAACCAAACTGTTATAATTAGCATAAAACACCAGCGCACAGTTGTTTTAATGTATACTATGTGGGTGAGAAAGTGTGTTTAATCAGTCATTAGTAGTTGTGGTACTTTCTGAGGCTTTAACATTAGTTTGAGAATATTATTTAGAAGTAAACAATCCCTCTTTGTAATGTTTACTAGCCTCCTTATGCTAACTCAACTGAGAAATATATACAATATAGATTACACTAAAGTATGATTTAATGTTAATTGTTTTAGAATAATTTCTTTAAACCTTGTGTTGATAAACAGCGACTGTTTAGCTTCCTTAGCGTTACATGTTTGGTAAACTAGCTCCTAACTAGCATACTAACTGCTAACCAAACTGTTATAATTAGCATCAAACGCCAACGGTAGAGTTGTTATAACTTAAACAATATGGTTGGCAAAGTGTGTTTAATTAGTCATTAGTAGTTGTGGTATTTTCTGAGGCTATAACATTAGTTTACGGATATTATTTAGAAGTAGAGAATCCCTCTTTGTAATGTTTACTAGCCTCCTTATGCTAACTCAACTGAGAAATATATACAATATAGATTAAACTAAAGTATGATTTCATGTTCGTTGTTTTAGGGTTATTTCTTTAATATCCACCATCCTGTAATGTCAAAGCTATGCTCATGTGCTTTTAAATATGTGCTGCAATCTGGAGTCAAATGATCCATAGTTTGAGTTTCTCATTTTCTTAAAAAAAGATCTGTATTTTTTTACTTTTTATTTGAATATCCAGAATATTTGAGATATTTTTGTTTGTATTTTTTACATTTTATATAATATTTTTAATTTAATTAGTTAATTATCTTTTCCACTTTTTTAAGTATTTTAAGTATTGTATTCCTCAAAGTATCTATCTCTCTAAATGAACAGGTGAATTCAAGACAGGGACAAACAGACTAGATATACAAATACAGATTACATACAAACTCTACTGTATTGATGTTTTACATGTCTAATATATGTAATGTAAAGAGCTTTGGGCACTGGGAAAAGAGCTCAAATAAATACCATGACTTATTATTATTAGTAAAGTAAAGAAACTCATTAAGTGGTTCACTTTCATTAATGTAGATTTGTGTGTATAAAATGTACATACAATAAGAAGAGTTATTGACTAACAAGTGGTCTGAGGGGTTCATACATTTACGGACGCGTGTGGTGTCGTGGATAGAGCGTTGGTGTTGGGATCAGGGGGGCACAGGTTCAAACCCCACTGCAGTCAGCATGTCGTTGTGTCCCGGAGACTCTTCACCCCAAAGTGCTCCTGTGGGGATTGCCCTCAGTGTTGAGTCTGTGAGTCGCTTTGGATAAAAGCGTCTAACAGTGACCTGTGATGTCATTCAGCAGAAATCAACATGAGCTTTTTTTCTAAACTAAGGCCCCGTCCACACGGAGACGGAAACGAACCAATGTCGACACCAAAAAAGCCGTCTGTCCACACGAGACCGCTCGACCCGCTGGAGACCCTGTAGTACATATGCCGGACCTGTAAGTGGCGCTGTAAAATAGCAATACCAAAAGCAGCGAAGAAGACCCCCCCCCCCCGAGCATGGTTGCCATTGTTGCCCTTCTGTTTATTCTCCGCGGTGGATTTAGCTAAATCGCAGCGAACCGTCCATACGATAAAGAACTATAGCGGATAACACCCGTTTCGTCTCCGTGTGGGCGGGGCCTAAATGTCCCTCGGGAGTTAAAACCATTTCAGGCTTCAATGTGTTGTTGTTATGTCTTCCTCTCAGACTGACGCTGTTCTCTTCTCATTCAGATTTCCTCCCGTTCGTCTGTGATCTGTGCCGCGGAAGTTTCTGGTAAGAATTCAGGAAATGTCCACAGATTGAAAAGTATTAAGAAAGACACAAGGCTTTAAAACAATCATCATTTGCTCATTTACTACCGAGGTGGGAGAAGTACTCAGATCTTGTACTTGAGTAAAAGTCGAAGCTACATTCTCATTTTATCAGCTGATCCGTCACAGATATATTTATAACTAATAAAGTTGTACATAAACCACCAACAGGATTTAATCATTGCTCACTACGTATCGTCCCAGTTCTTAAATATACTAATATGTGTTAAATGCACAATATGTTTCTCTGAACTACAGGGAAGCAGACGTACGAAGTTGCATTAAATTAAAATGGTAATTAAATGAACTTTTGCTTTAACTACTTCTTGTTTCTGATGAAATGTATTTTTGTTTCAGCCTGGACCACAGGAGCAGAGAGGCCCACTCGTGTTCGGAGGTACGCTGTGCTCCATCTTTAGAAACACACTTTTAACGTTAGATCTGTTTCGGCTCAGTTGTTTAAATGTTTTGACCCTTTTCTTTCACCAGGAGCCGGTGAAGGCGGAGCCTCGGACGACTGGAGGAAATAAAGTTATCCGTGTTCGTTTCAAGACTGCAGAGGGAAGGAGCTGCTGCCTGTCGCCTGTCCGCAGTGTGGGAGACAGCTCTGTCTGGCGTACGTAAACATGCTGCTCCACAACAAGTTAAAGAATAATGAAAACAAGCTAAAAAGATCTGCCAATAGAACAAGTGAACATGAGCTCGGTGAGACGTCTAGAGATAAGAAACGATATTTAGATAAATCACTTTGAACTAGCAGGAGAACTCATTGTGAACTATATTTCACCAGAATCAGGAAATGTTGTTTCAAAATAAGCCTCAAAAGGTTTAGTTTCCTGATGTTCGTTGGTGATTTCCAAATAAATATGTGTTTCATCTGAGAAACGACTCAAAGTGAGATTATTTGACTGAACAAGATGATGCTTTGTCTAAAAACAAGACCTGACATCTCACTGTCACTTCTGAAGTCAGTGTGTCTCATATCAGGAGGAGAGACACTGGACACGGATACTGCGCAAGATTTCAAGTTTTTGTAGTGGAATAAAAAGGGATGCATTTCTTGTTCTGGTAAACTAACATTTGTCTTCTTCTTGCCTCACAGCCACCGTCACCAAGACGATCACGAGTGTGAGAAGTTGGAGGTCCAGAAGCCTCGAATGGCCGCCACCAAAGAGCTGGTGCAAAAAATCGTAGGTGAGTTTCAGAGTTAATTTCTAATGTGATTCCGTATTTGTCCACAGAATCAGAATACCTTAATTAGTCCCACGGAGGAGACGCTTATTGTTACAGCAGAAAAGAGCCTTCGTGTTGACGAGAAGCATGCATTCAAAAAGAGGTGTTTCTAATATGCTGTACGTCTGTCTGTGTTCCCCCTCAGACTCAAAGGACACATCTAAAGCTAAAGGACGAAGAGGAGCGAAGAGCAGCACCACAGCAGCTAAAGTGGCGTTAATGAAACTGAAGCTTCATGCTGCGGGAGACAAGGGGCTTCCACAGGTAAGACCCTACTTTAAAGAGTCCTCTCCTGCTGATGTTCAGGTGTATATCAGTATGTAGTGTCTCTACTTTAAAGAGTCCTCTCCTGCTGATGTTCAGGTGTATATCAGTATGTAGTGTCTCTACTTTAAAGAGTCCCTCTCCTGCTGATGTTCAGGTGTATATCAGTAATGTAGTGTCTCTACTTTAAAGAGTCCTCTCCTGCTGATGTTCAGGTGTATATCAGTATGTATTGTCTCTACTTTAAAGAGTCCTCTCCTGCTGATGTTCAGGTGTATATCAGTATGTAGTGTCTCTACTTTAAAGAGTCCTCTCCTGCTGATGTTCAGGTGTATATCAGTATGTAGTGTCTCTACTTTAAAGAGTCCTCTCCTGCTGATGTTCAGGTGTATATCAGTATGTAGTGTCTCTACTTTAAAGAGTCCTCTCCTGCTGATGTTCAGGTGTATATCAGTATGTAGTGTCTCTACTTTAAAGAGTCCTCTCCTGCTGATGTTCAGGTGTATATCAGTATATAGTGTCTCTACTTTTAAAGAGTCCTCTCCTCTGATGTGCAGGTGTATATCAGTATGTAGTGTCTCTACTTTAAAGAGTCCTCTCCTGCTGATGTTCAGGTGTATATCAGTATGTAGTGTCTCTACTTTAAAGAGTCCTCTCCTGCTGATGTTCAGGTGTATATCAGTATGTAGTGTCTCTACTTTAAAGAGTCCTCTCCTGCTGATGTTCAGGTGTATATCAGTATGTAGTGTCTCTACTTTAAAGAGTGCTCTCCTGCTGATGTTCAGGTGTATATCAGTATGTAGTGTCTCTACTTTAAAGAGTCCTCTCCTGCTGATGTTCAGGTGTATATCAGTATGTGGTGTCTCTACTTTAAAGAGTCCTCTCCTGCTGATGTTCAGGTGTATATCAGTATGTAGTGTCTCTACTTTAAAGAGTCCTCTCCTGCTGATGTTCAGGTGTATATCAGTATATAGTGTCTCTACTTTAAAGAGTCCTCTCCTGCTGATGTTCAGGTGTATATCAGTGTGTAGTGTCTCTACTTTAAAGAGTCCTCTCCTGCTGATGTTCAGGTGTATATCAGTATGTAGTGTCTCTACTTTAAAGAGTCCTCTCCTGCTGATGTTCAGGTGTATATCAGTATATAGTGTCTCTACTTTAAAGAGTCCTCTCCTGCTGATGTTCAGGTGTATATCAGTATGTAGTGTCTCTACTTTAAAGAGTCCTCACCTGCTGATGTTCAGGTGTATATCAGTATGTAGTGTCTCTACTTTAAAGAGTCCTCACCTGCTGATGTTCAGGTGTATATCAGTATGTAGTGTCTCTACTTTAAAGAGTCCTCTCCTGCTGATGTTCAGGTGTATATCAGTATGTAGTGTCTCTACTTTAAAGAGTCCTCTCCTGCTGATGTTCAGGTGTATATCAGTATGTAGTGTCTCTACTTTAAAGAGTCCTCACCTGCTGATGTTCAGGTGTATATCAGTATATAGTGTCTCTACTTTAAAGAGTCCTCTCCTGCTGATGTTCAGGTGTATATCAGTGTGTAGTGTCTCTACTTTAAAGAGTCCTCTCCTGCTGATGTTCAGGTGTATATCAGTATGTAGTGTCTCTACTTTAAAGAGTCCTCTCCTGCTGATGTTCAGGTGTATATCAGTATATAGTGTCTCTACTTTAAAGAGTCCTCTCCTGCTGATGTTCAGGTGTATATCAGTATGTAGTGTCTCTACTTTAAAGAGTCCTCTCCTGCTGATGTTCAGGTGTATATCAGTATGTAGTGTCTCTACTTTAAAGAGTCCTCTCCCCCCCCTCCCCCCGCGCTCTCTCCCCCCCCCTCCCCCCCTGCTCTCTCCCCCCCTCTCCCCTCTCTCTCTCTCTCTCCCCCCCCTCTCTCTCTCTCTCCCCCGCGCTCTCTCTCTCCCCCTCGCTCTCTCTCTCTAGGCGGAGAGGACATATTTACAGGTTTATCTCCCGAAGGACTCCAAAGCCTCGAGCCAGCCGATGTTCTTCTGTTCTAAGTGGAGCGTGGGGAAGGCGGTGGATTACGCAGCTTCTCTGGCGAGTCTGAAGAACAGCAACAACATCCTGACAGCCAAGGTGCGGAGAATCTGACCGTCGACCCTTTACTGCCGTCTTATAGCTTCATTAAAACAAGTCCGTTGTTAACAGTGAAGCTCTTTTACATACAATGCTAATGAAAAATCATTTTACCGTGATGTTTGAAACGTACTAACCCTACTTTCATATATTTAAACATAAATGATATTTTTGATATCCTGTGACTTTTTCCCATTTAAACTAGCTTGTAATCGGAAAGAGAAATAGTATCGCAAAAATCAGACGAGCACGTTGAGTATCGATAGTCAAAAATAGTCCCAGTGTAATATGTTTAAAAATATTAAAGTATGTCTTAAACATCATGGAAAAAGTGATAGTTAAGCAGAGGCGAACCGTCAGGGCCTTCAAGGTGTTCAGAGAACACTCAGATAATTCTATGAATCATGTGTGTCGTTGATCTGTTTGTCCTTCTCGGACCATGCTCTACGCATTTCAGCGGCGGGGGGGGGTGTCTACAGAAGGTCCAGTTGTGATTAACATGGTGGCACAATGAAATAAGTGTCAGATTGTGACGTTAATGTAGATATCCCCCAAAAAGAGTCATAGTATTTTATGTTGAAAACGACTGACATTTCTTTTTGCTTATCTGAACACAAAGTAGTTATTATTAGTATATTATAGTATTTCCACATTTTCTTCTTCGTGTTATTGATTCACACATTTGAATAAACTTGAATCTCTCTCCGCTCTCGTAGAAGCTGCGTCTGTGCCACCCTCAGACGGGCGAGGCTCTCCAGATGGACGACACCCTGCTGTCCCTGCTCTCTCACCCAGAAACGCCCCTCTTTAACGGGGGAGACGTTGTGCTGGAGTACCTGGAGAACCAGAGCTCCGGCCTGGATGTGTCCGACTACATCAGCCAGGTTTAACTGACGTCCTTTAGAAAGTTCAACGAAGCTCAGCGTAAGTTAAAGCTTTTCACCTCAATCTCCAGCCAAAGACTGTCAATAAATGTTCTGTGCAAAAAATAAAGTTTCTGAAAAAACCCTTAAATCAGTTTGTTGATGGAAAATGACACGTGTTGTATTTCTCATGGAGAAGTGGGATAAAGTCAGAGTATAGCGAAAACATTAGTGGGAATAAGGCACGGTATCGTAAGTCGTTTAAAATGACAGAAAAGTCACAAACGATCCAGTATGCCTTTGGGACCGAGACACACACCGGTTAACTCTTTAATAATCAAGAGGAAGCACCTCACGGTGAAACCAGTCAGCAGCTTTTTGTATGTGAACACCAAAGAGAAAGGAGGGCGATGAAACGTTTGAAGTCTTTAATTCTCAGAGTTCAGCTCTGAGACCTACTCTTTATATACAACACGTTCTGCAGAGCTCCAGCTCCAGGTTCTAAAGTCAAAGTCTTAGAGCGGCGTTGTGTTCAGGGACCGATCTGCTCCTCTATCTCCTCGCAGACCGTGTCGCCGACAGCCACCACCGTCTCTTCCTGTTTGTAGGCGAGCGCCGGCATCATGTCGTCGTCAAACAGGATGTGCGGTTCCTCCTCCTCCTCAGCTGCCCCCCCCCCCTCTCCATGCATGCGCTTCCTGTGCTGCTGCAGGTTCCCGCTGCGGTTGAACCTGGCGCCGCAGCGCTCGCAGCCGTGCGGCCGCTCCCCCGTGTGGATGATGACGTGACGCTGCAGCTGCGAGCGGCACTTCTTGTCTTTCCCGCAGATGTGGCAGACGAAGGACTGCGCGGGCCGCTCTCCGTTGGCGTGGACGACCTCTCGGTGGCGCTTCAGGTGTCCGAGGCGCCGGAAGCTTCGGCTGCAGAAGTCGCATCCGTACGGCCGCTGGTCGCTGTGGATCAGAGCGTGGCTCGACAGCAACGAGCGGAACTTGAACACCTTTCCACAGATGGAACACGGGAACTCTTTGGATGGCGCGGCGCTCCTCCTGCGGTTGGGATTCTGCGCCCCGTTGCTTCGGAGGTGAACGCGGTCGTGATGCTGCTTCAGGGATGCGGCGCGGTGGAAGCTGCGCGGACAGAGGACACATCGGTGCGGCCGCTCCGCAGAATGAATGCGGCCGTGCGCGGCGAGAAGCGCCTCTGACTTCAGGCGCTTCCCGCAGACGCTGCAGGGGAACGGGGCGTCAGGCGGCGCGCGGTCCATCGTGGTGTTGCTGTGCACCAGGATCTTGTGGCGGTTCAGCTGATACTGGCGTCCGAATTTACGCCCGCAGATGTCGCAGAGGTGCGGCCGCTCGCCCGTGTGAACCTGGAAATGCACGGCGAGCTGCGAGCGGCACGGGAACTCTTTACCGCAGAAGTCGCAGAGCAACGAGCTAACCGGCGGCGCTTTCTCGCCACCGTCAGCGTCCACGTGCACGATCTTCTTGTGGTGCTCCAGATCGTTGGCTCTCATGTACGTTTTGGGACACATATCGCAGCGGAACGGTTTCACCCCCGAATGGATGACTTCGTGCGTTTTGAGGCGTGATCGGCAGCTGAAGGTCTTCCCGCAGGCGGAGCACAGCCACGCGGGCGCCGGGCGATGTTTCTGGCGATGTTTCGCTCCTTCGGGATGCAGGCGCGTCAGGTGGTGCTGCAGGTTGTCTCTGCGGTTGAAGCGCAGCTCACACAGGTGGCAGGCGAAGGGTTTCTGACCCGTGTGGATGAAGGAGTGGCGCGCCAGGCTCGCCTTGTTCTTCATCACTTTGCCACACACCTCACACATGGTGCTGCCCGGCTCCAGCTTCACCGGGCGCAGAGGTGCATGCTGGGAGTCGGAGTCCAGTTGGGGAGGCGAGGCAGGGGGGGGAGAGTCATCTGAAGAGGGGGGAGAGGAAGGAGTTAATGAAATGAAATAAAAGTAAATGATCAAATATTCTTATAAACAAACATAAATACTATTAAACTACTATTTTCGAAACATTACAGAAAAAATAGATCCTACAAAAAATATAAAAGTCTTTTAGATTTTAGAAAATATAAAAAAATATATTAAAAATGGATTTAATATAAAGAATACATAAATATATATATAATAAAATAATATGTCTCGGTCTGATGATGATTGAAGTCTCACCTCCTTCAGCAGGAGTCCAGATGGGGTCACCTTCCTCCTCCTCCTCCTCTTCCTCTTCCTCTTCCTCCTCGGGGGGGTCAGTGACAGCCGACACCCTGCGGCGCCCTCGTTGCACCGGACTCTGTTTTGTGGTCTTCTTCCTCAGGGGGGGTGCCCTCCTCTTCAGGGGAGGGGGGGGGCTCCTCCTGCGGGGGGGCTTGATGGTTCTGGTTCTGGTCCGGTTGGTGCAGTGCTGCAGCAGAACCCCGTCAGAACCATCTGACCTCACTGCGAAACACTGCAGCAGAACCTCAGAGGAGCCTGAGAGAGAACAGAGGTTTATTATAAACACAAATATACACCTGAACATCAGCTGGAGAGGACTCTTTAAAGTAGAGACACTACATACTGATATACACCTGAACATCAGCAGGAGAGGACTCTTTAAAGTAGAGACACTACATACTGATATACACCTGAACATCAGCTGGAGAGGACTCTTTAAAGTAGAGACACTACATACTGATATACACCAGAACATCAGCTGGAGAGGACTCTTTAAAGTAGAGACGCTACATACTGATATACACCAGAACATCAGCTGGAGAGGACTCTTTAAAGTAGAGACACTACATACTGATATACACCTGAACATCAGCTGGAGAGGACTCTTTAAAGTAGAGACACTACATACTGATATACACCTGAGCATCAGCTGGAGAGGACTCTTTAAAGTAGAGACACTACATACTGATATACACCAGAACATCAACAGGAGAGGACTCTTTAAAGTAGAGACGCTACATACTGATATACACCAGAACATCAGCTGGAGAGGACTCTTTAAAGTAGAGACACTACACACTGATATACACCAGAACATCAACAGGAGAGGACTCTTTAAAGTAGAGACGCTACATACTGATATACACCTGAACATCAACAGGAGAGGACTCTTTAAAGTAGAGACACTACATACTGATATACACCAGAACATCAACAGGAGAGGACTCTTTAAAGTAGAGACGCTACATACTGATATACACCTGAACATCAGCTGGAGAGGACTCTTTAAAGTAGAGACACTACATACTGATATACACCAGAACATCAACAGGAGAGGACTCTTTAAAGTAGAGACGCTACATACTGATATACATCAGCTGGAGAGGACTCTTTAAAGTAGAGACACTACATACTGATATACACCTGAACATCAGCTGGAGAGGACTCTTTAAAGTAGAGACACTACATACTGATATACACCTGAACATCAGCTGGAGAGGACTCTTTAAAGTAGAGACACTACATACTGATATATACCTGAACATCAGCAGGAGAGGACTCTTTAAAGTAGAGACGCTACATACTGATATACACCTGAACATCAGCAGGAGAGGACTCTTTAAAGTAGAGACACTACATACTGATATACACCTGAACATCAGCAGGAGAGGACTCTTAAAGTAGAGACACTACATACTGATATACACCTGAACATCAGCAGGAGAGGACTCTTTAAAGTAGAGAACACTACATACTGATATACACCTGAACATCAGCAGGAGAGGACTCTTTAAAGTAGAGACACTACATACTGATATACACCTGAAACATCAGCAGAGAGGACTCTTTAAAGTAGAGACACCTACATACTGAGATACACCTGAACATCAACAGGAGAGGACTCTTTAAAGTAGAGACACTACATACTGATATACACTGAACATCAGCAGGAGAGGACTCTTTTAAAGTAGAGACACTACCATACTGAGATACAATCCCTGAACATCAGCAGGAGAGGACTCTTTAAAGTAGAGACACTACACATACTGATATACACCTGAACATCAGCAGGAGAGGACTCTTTAAAGTAGAGACACTACATACTGATATACATCTGAACATCAGCAGAGAGGACTCTTTAAAGTAGAGGACACTACATACTGATACTACACCTGAACATCAACAGGAGAGGACTCTTTAAAGTAAGGAGACACTACATACTGATATACACCTGAACATCAGCAGGAGAGGACTCTTTAAAGTAGAGACAACTACATACTGATATACACCTGAACATCAGCAGGAGAGGACTCTTAAAGTAGAGACAGTACATACTGATATACACCTGAACATCAGCAGGAGAGGGACTCTTAAAGTAGAGACACTACATACTGATATACACCTGAACATCAGCAGGAGAGGACTCTTAAAGTAGAGACGCTACATACTGATATACACCTGAAACATCAGCAGGAGAGGACTCTTTAAAGTAGAGACGCTACATACTGATATACACCTGAACATCAGCAGGAGAGGACTCTTTAAAGTAGAGACTCTACATACTGATATACACCTGAACATCAGCAGGAGAGGACTCTTTAAAGTAGAGACGCTACATACTGATATAGGCCTACACCTGAACAGCAGCAGGAAGGACTCTTTAAAGTAGAGACCTACATACTGATATACACCTAACATCGCAGAGAGGGACTCGTAAAAGTAGAGACGCTACATACTGATATACACCTGAACATCAGCAGGAGAGGACTCTTTAAAGTAGAGACCTACATACTGATATACAACTGAACATCAGCAGGAGAGGACTCTTTAAAGTAGAGACGCTACTACTGATATACACCTGAACACAGCAGAGAGGACTCTTTAAAGTAGAGACACTACATACTGATATACACCTGAACATCAGCAGGAGAGGACTCTTTAAAGTAGAAGACATTACATACGAGATACACCTGAACATCAGCAGGACGAGAGGCTCTTTAAAGTAGAGACACTACATACTGATATACACCTGAACATCAGCAGGAGAGGACTCTTTAAAAGTAGAGACACTACATACTGATATACACCTGAACATCAGCAGGAGAGGACTCGTTAAAGTAGAGACACTACATACTGATATACACCTGAACATCAGCAGGAGAGGACTCTTTAAAGTAGAGACACTACATACTGATATACACCTGAACATCAGCAGGAGAGGACTCTTTAAAGTAGAGACACTACATACTGATATACACCTGAACATCAGCAGGAGAGGACTCTTTAAAGTAGAGACACTACATACTGATATACACCTGAACATCAGCAGGAGAGGACTCTTTAAAGTAGAGACACTACATACTGATATACACCTGAACATCATCAGGAGAGGACTCTTTAAAGTAGACACTACATACTGATATACACCTGAACATCAGCAGGAGAGGACTCTTTAAAGTAGAGACACTACATACTGATATATACACCTGAACATCAGCAGGAGAGGACTCTTTAAAGTAGAGACACTACATACTGATACACACCTGAACATCAGCAGGAGAGGACTCTTTAAAGTAGAGACACTACATACTGATATACACCTGAACATCAGCAGGAGAGGACTCTTTAAAGTAGAGACACTACATACTGATATACACCTGAACATCAGCAGGAGAGGACTCTTTAAAGTAGAGACACTACATACTGATATACACCTGAACATCAGCAGGAGAGGACTCTTTAAAGTAGAGACACTACATACTGATATACACCTGAACATCAGCAGGAGAGGACTCTTTAAAGTAGAGACACTACATACTGATATACACCTGAGCATCAGCAGGAGAGAACTCTTTAAAGTAGAGACACTACATACTGATATACACCTGAACATCAGCAGGAGAGGACTCTTTAAAGTAGAGACACTACATACTGATATACACCTGAACATCAGCAGGAGAGGACTCTTTAAAGTAGAGACACTACATACTGATGTGTCTCACCTGTGTGTCTCCAGCCCAGCTGTTGACTCAGCAGATCCACCTGGACAGCAGCGTCTCTCCGTTCTGCTGAGTCGCTCTGACAGCCCACTTCTTTCCTTGTCTCCTCTTTCCTCGTCTCCTCCTCTGGACTCTCCCATTGGCAGCCCACCTCCCTCCTTGTCTCCTCCCCCCTCAGCAGGAGCTCACAGAGCGGCTCTCCGGACGACATCTCTGCAGAAAACAGATATAAAATAAAATGTTTTCTAACGGTTTCTATGACAACAAGAAAGATGAAAATACAGATTAATAAAAGGACTTGAGTTTTGATCATTTATCAAGTTATTCAGAGAGTATATACTATAACCATTATAACCAAAGATAGATCTATTTTCGGTACATTACAGAAAGACACATATTCAGAAGAGTATTTACACAAAATACTCTCCATTTCAGATACCTAAAGGGACAGAGACATTAACATAGCAGTGTTTCCCCTATATACAAATAGCGTTTTTTTTATTATAA
>NW_022991077.1:0-57066 GCF_902827175.1 Gymnodraco acuticeps | reverse complement strand
AACCACAGAATCCACAAAAACCCACAGAATCCACAGAATCCACAGAATCCACAGAAACCACAGAATCCACAGAAACCACAGAATCCACAGAAACCACAGAAACCACAGAATCCACAGAATCCACAGAAACCACAGAAACCACAGAATCCACAGAATCCACAGAATCCACAGAAACCACAGAATCCACAGAATCCACAGAATCCACAGAAACCACAGAAACCACAGAAAACCACAGAATCCCACAGAATCCACAGAATCCACAGAAACCACAGAATCCACAGAATCCACAGAATCCACAGAATCCACAAAAACCACAGAAACCACAGAATCCACAGAATCCACAGAATCCACAGAAACCACAGAAACCACAGAATCCACAGAATCCACAGAAACGAATCCACAGAATCCACAGAATCCACAGAAACCACAGAATCCACAGAAACCACAGAATCCACAGAATCCACAGAAACGAATCCACGCGGGCACGAAGAGATTCTTTCAGACTGAACCTGAGCTCAGGGCTGCAGACGGGAGTTCATTTCCTCTAGATCCAGAAATACTGATCTGAAACACTCCCTCCCTCCGACTCATTTCTTACTAAACTTGATTCCACATATCGTCCGCACTGCTTCGATCCTGATGATATTAAACGTAAGCAGACCTTCACTGCAGCAACAGCTATACCGTTGGCTAGTTTAATATATGTTTGTAGCTCCGTCCTGTTTGAACCAGGTGTCTCTAAAAAGTCCTATTTTACTCATTATTTGGAAATGTTTCACTAATATATTTTTCACGTATTTCATTGACATTTCTTTTCCAATCTTTACTTACATTGTACACACACTTGTTGGGTAGAACATTGTACATATTTGTCCAATATTAATATTAATATGTTTTTCTATGTATTCTTTCAGATATTTCTATAATAATTCATTTTAAAATGTTCTGCTGCAGATGTTTTTGTATACTGTTGACTCAAATCATTTTTGTCGTACATTTTCAGACTCTTCTCGTGTTTTTAGGACATAGTTAGATATTTTCTATGTCATTTTCTGAAGCAATTGTCTGTAGTATACCCATTTGCATATTTTCGAGATATTTTCCAGCCTGTCCCTGCTGTCTACGGCAGACCTTTCTCTCCTTTATAAACTTGTTTTTCATGATGAAGAGTTCAGAGGTCAGCCTGCAGACACAACCTTGAAACCAGGAAGAGCTGAAGGTCGTGCAGGAGGACCATCAAACCCCCCCCCCATGACTTCCTGCCTCCCAGATGAAAAGAGAGCAGCTTCCCCTCACACTGCGACAGGAGATGAAAGGGCTCAGATTCAGAGGTGATACCGACAGATACATAAAACAACAACGTGCACCTGAACGCCACACAGATGCTAATGGAGCTCCACAGGAGGTGTATTGATATATTCACATCTCACACTCAGGGCCGTATCGACCATTGAGGTCACGTGGTCCGGACCTCGGTCATTTTTCCCGAGCTGTGTATATAACTCTAACCTTGTGAAATAACTGCACTAAACGGGGTTCTTTGTACTTCCATTCACTGACGATGGGGGCGCTGCATAACTACGCTGCCTCGATTAAAGCAAACAGAAGAAGACGACATGTATCGACAAACCACCGCAGCCCGGACTTGAACCGGAGCAGCGAAGGAGTGATGAGGTATCTAGAGATCTGAGTCCAGCGGGCTGCTTGTGTTTCTGTTCATCAGGACATCATATGATCAGCAGATCCTGTGTGAACGCTCTACGTTAGTCAGTGGACGTCCGACAACATGCACACTAACTTATATTGCAACTATAGGCTATACTTTGGTTTACATTGCGTGAATTTACATTACATTACATTACATTGCATTTAGCTGACGCTTTTATCCAAAGCGACTTACAATAAGTACATTCGACCAGGAAGACACAACCTTGAAGAAAACAGAATCATAAAAGTACATCAGGTTTCATAGAGCCAAACATTTCAAGTGCTACTCAACTGGCTTTAGGTAAGCCAGTCCTTTATTGGTATAAAAGTGCTTTGTTAATAGTTCTATCGCTCGAAGTGGAGTCGAAAGAGATGAGTTTTCAGTTTGCGCCGGAAGGTGTGTAAGCTATCTGCTGTCCTGATGTCAATGGGGAGCTCATTCCACCATCTTGGAGCCAGGACAGCAAACCCACGTGTTTTCGCCGATGGGAACTTGGGTCCCCCTCGCAGCGAGGGTGCAGCGAGTCGTTTGGTTGATGCAGAGCGTAGTGCACGTGCTGAGGTGTACGGTTTAACCATGTCCTGGATGTAGGAAGGGCCAGATCCATTCGCAGCATGGTAAGCAAGTACCAGCGTCTTGAAGTAGATTCTAGCAGTTATCGGAAGCCAGTGAAGGGAGCGGAGGAGCGGCGTGGTGTGGGAACATTTAGGAAGGTTGAAGACCAGACGAGCCGCTGCATTCTGGATGAGCTGCAGAGGTCGGGTGGCACATGCAGGTAGACCAGCCAGGAGGGAGTTGCAGTAGTCTAGGCGTGAGATGACGAGAGCCTGGACCAGAACCTGAGTCGCTTTCTGTGTCAGCTGGGGACGTATCTTCCTGATGTTGTAAAGCATGTATCTGCAGCAACGGGTTGTAGCAGCGATGTTTGCAGTGAAGGACAGGTTGTTATCTAGGGTCACACCCAGATTCCTTGCAGTCTGAGTCGGGGAAACAACAGAGGTGCCGATGTTGATAGTTAGGTCAAGATAAATAAACTAGCTAGAGAGCTCAAGTTAATTATGTTCATCCAATGTCAGAAGGATTACCTTTTAACAAACGTTGTAATGATTTTCTTTCATTTCAATTTGAGTAAAACATTGAAGATATAACTTGGTTTGAAATCAATATATTATCCAATGTGTGACCCCCTCAGGACTTCAAAAGCACCTAACTAGATCATGAAAATCCCAGAAATCTCGGGGGGGGGGGGGGGTCATGTTTGGACCTCTGCATGTAGGAAATCCTGGATACGGCCCTGCTCACACTGCACTGTAACCTTTACTCATGTACCTTTGTTATTCATGTTTTATTATCGTTGCTTTTTAATGACTGTTTTTAAATGCCATTTTATAATATGTTTCTTAATGTCTTTCATTTTGGTAAAGCGCCTTGTTTTGAAAGGTGCTATATAAATACCCCGCCTCTTTGTCTCGTGTACCCCGCCTCTTTGTCTCGTGTACCTCTTTGTCTCGTGTACCTCTTTGTCTCGTGTACCTCTTTGTCTCGTGTACCTCTTTTTCTCGTGTACCCCACCTCTTTGTCTCGTGTACCCCACCTCTTTGTCTCGTGTACCCCACCTCTTTGTCTCGTGTACCTCTTTGTCTCATGTACCCCACCTCTTTGTCTTGTGTACCCCACCTCTTTGTCTCGTGTACCTCTTTGTCTCGTGTACCTCTTTGTCTCGTGTACCCCACCTCTTTGTCTCGTGTACCCCACCTCTTTGTCTCGTGTACCTCTTTGTCTCGTGTACCTCTTTGTCTCGTGTACCCCACCTCTTTGTCTCGTGTACCCCACCTCTTTGTCTGGTGTACCTCTTTGTCTGGTGTACCTCTTTGTCTGGTGTACCCCACCTCTTTGTCTGGTGTACCCCACCTCTTTGTCTCGTGTACCTCTTTGTCTCGTGTACCTCTTTGTCTCGTGTACCCCACCTCTTTGTCTCGTGTACCTCTTTGTCTCGTGTACCCCACCTCTTTGTCTCGTGTACCCCACCTCTTTGTCTCGTGTACCCCACCTCTTTGTCTCGTGTACCCCACCTCTTTGTCTCATGTACCCCACCTCTTTGTCTCGTGTACCCCACCTCTTTGTCTCATGTACCCCACCTCTTTATCTCGTGTACCTCTTTGTCTCGTGTACCCCACCTCTTCGTCTCTGTGATGATCTGGGAAGAGTTGCCTAGATTGACTCTGTATTCAACCCTTTTGTTCTGCACTCCCGGCATGTTGGGGTCTCTGCAGCCGCTGCAGCTAGGCTTTTTTCACAGAATTTCCATGGACTTCCCCCTAAAGAAATATGGAAATACATTTAGGAGAACCCTAGGGGTTCTTGAGGGGATTGCAGGGGGTCGGTGGAAAAGAGAAGTAGGGATTATAATTTATTTCAACAACAAAAACATTTTAAAATGCATTTCCATACGTGTGGTGTGTGCGCTTCAGCGTCCGCGAGTTACAGCCCTATAGGGATGGCAGAGTTGTCTATTGCCACTTAAATATCGTCCACAGAGTGAAGACAATGCTTAAACCCGCAGAGAACAACGTCATTAATGCGTAACTGCTTCTCTCATTTAGACCTGGGAACATCATATCATTAAAAATCACAAAATGAATCCACACTTTTTAATCCAGGGGTCGAGAGAGACTCTTCTTAATCTCAGTTGGGTAGCTTCTCCTTCATCTCGTAAATCTTTGAAGTCTTACTGCCTCAGCTCTGCCCTGTATTCTCACAGACCGGAGATATGCAATGATGCTAAAATAAATTATAATGTTTTTTCAGCGGCAAAGAAACAAGATATAAAGTGTACTCTCTGTTTGCCTGCCATTAGTCACTCGTCCCGAATGTTGCATAATTATGTTAATGAGCACGGCTCCATTATTTTCTCACTACAACAGGCTCTTAGAGATCTCTAATTGCCACACACACACACACACACACACACACACACACACACACACACACACACACACACACACACACACACACACACACACACACACACACACACACAACATTTTCTCTTTCTATGTGTTCATTTAAATACTTTTTTATATTTTTTTATATTTTCTTCTTATGTTAATATAAATATTTTCACTATATCTTATTTATTTCTCACATTTTCTCCTTAACTTCTCATGTTTATATGACTCCTTTTATTCTATTTAATTGCACAATTTTACTTTAATTATGATTATATCGTTTTTTTTTTTTAATTGTATACATTTTTATTTTATCCAGCATTTAACATTTCCTTTTTTTTACGTTTATATTAATTATTTTTTATTTTTATCTTTGTGCTTTTCATTCTAAAATGGAGCAAATGTCATGAAACCAGATTTCCCTCAGGGTTAAATTAATCATTTTGATTCTGATTTGAAAACAATGAGACCAGTGACGGAGCTGTGTGTCTGCCGGGTCACGATCTCGCTCTGCAGGAGGGAAAACCTCTGGGGAAACCTGCCATGGTGTCAGAGCGAGACTTCGTTTTCTGTCCTCCCACGGACAATTACAGAAAGCTCAGCGAGAAGCCAAGAGGACTCGAGCCAACACACAACGTGTGACAGTGAAAACATCAAATGTACACGTCCTGCAAACCTCATCTGCTTTCTCTTTATCTGCTTCATCCCTCTGGCACCACACAGAAAGCCTCTAGGCAGAAATGAAGATCACTACGCCGTGGAACTGTTGCAGGAATATTATAAACTAACAAAAATAAAACATTGCTTTTGAAACAATCCCTTCAGATGTGATTCAACATGATTGCAATGTGAGTTCAGGCTGATGCAATAATGTTTCACAACAGGACCAACAAAAAGAAAGGGCATTTTAAGAAATTGCATAATGACTCGAAAGCCAATATGACTATATTAGGCGTGTTTCTGGTCTTCATAATGTGGTGTTTATGAAGTACAGCAGCATTGGAATGACCAGGGGATTCAGGCCTCTCAGTTAAATTACTGGTGTGTGAGAAAATACTCAAAGTGTAGAAATCCTTAAGATTTAAGTGCTTTGGATCCATGTTGGGAAATTCATTATATAGCGATTAAAAAAGGGGTCCATCTTTACAAGCAAACACATTAATAACTCTGAAACAACAATCCAACATGTTCTGCATTATAGTTTTTACTCCGGGCTCTATAAGTATGTTTGGCTGCTAACACTAGTGGTGCAGGGAGGACTTCTTTCCAGGTATTGCAAAGGCTCCATCGAGAAAACCTAAAGAGACGTTTAGTCATCTCATTTAGACACTTTCTTCAATGTACTGACGTATTTTATGTTGTAGAACTAAACATCTCTTCAGCTTGAGTTAATCACAGACTTTATTTCAGACTAACAAAACATTGAATTCCAGACCAGGGGACAGGAAGTGATGAAATGCTGACTCATTTCCACATTTTAGGACTTATTCCTGCACTGCTCTGTAGCGTGACCCCTCACCTCCCTATCTCATTAAAAATGAAGTGTTATTGATCAGGTCTCCTCCCGGCAGACAGGCCCTCTCTGTGTTATTTTTGCCTATTCTAAAGTATTTTATTATTCCTGCATGCTGAAGTCCCTAAAATGACTTTGAATTGCAAAAAAAGGGGTAAGACTGGAAACAAAAATATGGATTTATAGGCGTTATCCGACTCAGGACATCAGTGTCTCTAAAATCCTGTTTTCATCATTTCCAAACTTTTTGTCTCAAAGTGTAAACTGAATCGTAATCGGGGCTCAAAGACGTTGTGGTGCGTAGTCGATCATCCTGAACAAATCCACCCACAAGGCCGTGCTTCAGCCCTCTTTCACTCTTCCGTCCATCTGGCAGTGGTTAAAGATTAATACGCTGGAGCCGGAGAGGACGGGCGCTTTATATCCAGGCAGAGACATAAATCAAACTGCACTTACTGACATTAACTATGGGTGCATCGCCACCAGCTAGAAATTATATTTTGAGAGCTGAGATCATAAATGATCCATAAACACAACCTGCATTAGTTGTTTAATTTCAAAACAATTTTTTACACAATATATCTGATCCAAAATCTCTATAACGATAATATGACACATTTGTAGGGTTGACTTTAAAGTGGTGCAGTTACGATTCCTAAAACCAGGAAATCACTAAGCATTTTAACACTTCCAGTTAACTCGTCTGGAGGTCAATGGTGTCCTGAATGTGTTTTTGGTTGCTATTCTGAAATAAGGTCTGTGGTTAACACAAGCTGAAGAGATTTTAATTCTACGACATCGTCATCACGCCCAACATTAGCTGCCTTTAGCTTAGCGGTGGTGAAGTCATGTGACCGTACTGTAGTTCCTTTATAGCCCAACATTAGCCTCCTTTAGCTTAGCGGTGGTGACGTGAAGTCTTGTGACCGTGCTGTAGTTCCTTTATAGCCCAACATTAGCCACCTTTAGCTAACGGTGGTGACGTGAAGTCATGTGACCATGCTGTAGTTCCTTTATAGCCCAACATTAGCCTCCTTTAGCTTAGCGGTGGTGACGTGAAGTCATGTGACCGTGCTGTAGTTCCTTTATAGCCCAACATTAGCCTCCTTTAGCTTAGCGGTGGTGACGTGAAGTCATGTGACCGTGTTGTAGTTCCTTTATAGCCCAACATTAGCCTCCTTTAGCTTAGCGGTGGTGACATGAAGTCATGTGACCGTGCTGTAGTTCCTTTATAGCCCAACATTAGCCGCCTTTAGCTTAGCGGTGGAGAGGTGAAGTCATGTGACCGTGCTGTAGTTCCTTTATAGCCCAACATTAGCCACCTTTAGCTTAGCGGTGGTGTGATGCCCCTGTGGGTCCATCAGTAGAGAGTGTGTGGCTGTTCTGTCTGTGCTGCATTGGCTCCAGTGATTGCATCGATTACAGTAACTCAGGGCACCTGGGTCTGGTGTCCTGCAGCTATTTAAAGCCTCTCTGCTCCTCTCTGTTCTCGCTCTGCTTTCCCCTGCAGACACCTGGGTTTTGGTTGAGTATGAAGTACGGGTTTTCTCAGTTGCTCCACTTTGTTGCACTCTATGAATTTGGCTAATTACTTTCTTTAATAAACATATTGTTCTACCCATTGACATGTTGTGTCTCCTTTTTGTTGTGGCCTTTTGAGCCAGGTCGCAACAGGTGGTGACGTGAATGTGACCGTGCTGTAGTTCCTTTATAGCCCAACATTAGCTTTTTACTTCAGAAATCAGGTGTGTTAATATGTGGAGATTATCCTGCTGAACTAAACGTGTAAGAATCATAAACGTTTGTTTGAAACAGAGATATTTTCTGCAATAATTCAAAATCACAATGAGAAATCCCATTGGACCAGAGAGATGCTGCCTTCAGGGACCAACACAGGAATACGACATCCTTGCACCACTCTATAATTGAATTATTTAGTGTACACTACTTTGTGCGTTAAGATATCTGTATATTCACTAAAGGGTGGATTTTCTCCTGCCTTTACTGTCTGACATGTAACAAAGTGTAATGTTTTAATATGAAAGCTGTCACTTTATCTTGGTGATCACAAGCTCTCTGACTGCGTGTGAGGTAATTAAGTCCTATTCTTCTATCTCCCTCAGGACTGACAGGACACAAAGCACACAGAGCGATGAATGCGCAATTACAAACGTCTGGTGATTAGTCCTGAAGCCCTTCGCTCTCTTTGTGCCGGCTTGGATCTGACGCCTCTATCAGCGTGTTTAAACAAAGTGTCTTCAGGGTTATTGAGCTGCTGCCATGATCAGGAACAGATTTCAGAGTAAACGTGTTGATGTGGGAGCTTCAGAGACGCCTGAGCAGGAGAATAGATTTACAGACAACTACAATAACCTTACTATACAGTAGACACATTCATTTATATTGAATACTACTCAAAAACGTGAACCAGAAATGTTTTTGCCAGGAAAACAATTATTGTTTAAAACTATATTCCAACGAGTCTAATGCCAAAAACTGCAGTTCTTCAAATGGTCTCTATAGCTAAGTTTCTTGTTAATGATTAGTTAAGAGTATGCATGCAGTGTGCTATACATCACCTTGTTAAGCAGTATTTTTATAATATAGTACTACTTTAACTTAAAGGACCCTATTCTGCTGATGTTCAGGTGTATATCAGTATGTAGTGTCTCTACTTTAAAGAGTCCTCTCCTGCTGATGTTCAGGTGTATATCAGTATGTAGTGTCTCTACTTTAAAGAGTCCTCTCCTGCTGATGTTCAGGTGTATATCAGTATGTAGTGTCTCTACTTTAAAGAGTCCTCTCCTGCTGATGTTCAGGTGTATATCAGTATGTAGTGTCTCTACTTTAAAGAGTCCTCTCCTGCTGATGTTCAGGTGTATATCAGTATGTAGTGTCTCTACTTTAAAGAGTCCTCTCCTGTTGATGTTCAGGTGTATATCAGTATGTAGTGTCTCTACTTTAAAGAGTCCTCTCCTGTTGATGTTCAGGTGTATATCAGTATGTAGTGTCTCTATTTTAAAGAGTCCTCTCCTGCCGATGATCAGGTGTATATCAGTATGTAGTGTCTCTACTTTAAAGAGTCCTCTCCTGCTGATGTTCAGGTGTATATCAGTATGTAGTGTCTCTACTTTAAAGATTCCTCTCCTGCTGATGTTCAGGTGTATATCAGTATGTAGTGTCTCTACTTTAAAGAGTCCTCTCCTGCTGATGTTCAGGTGTATATCAGTATGTAGTGTCTCTACTTTAAAGAGTCCTCTCCTGCTGATGTTCAGGTGTATATCAGTATGTAGTGTCTCTACTTTAAAGAGTCCTCTCCAGCTGATGTTCAGGTGTGTATCAGTATGTAGTGTCTCTACTTTAAAGAGTCCTCTCCTGCTGATGTTCAGGTGTATATCAGTATGTAGTGTCTCTACTTTAAAGAGTCCTCTCCTGCTGATGTTCAGGTGTATATCAGTATGTAGTGTCTCTACTTTAAAGAGTCCTCTCCTGCTGATGTTCAGGTGTATATCAGTATGTAGTGTCTCTACTTTAAAGAGTCCTCTCCTGCTGATGTTCAGGTGTATATCAGTATGTAGTATCTCTACTTTAAAGAGTCCTCTCCTGTTGATGTTCAGGTGTATATCAGTATGTAGTGTCTCTACTTTAAAGAGTCCTCTCCAGCTGATGTTCAGGTGTGTATCAGTATGTAGTGTCTCTACTTTAAAGAGTCCTCTCCTGCTGATGTTCAGGTGTATATCAGTATGTAGTGTCTCTACTTTAAAGAGTCCTCTCCTGCTGATGTTCAGGTGTATATCAGTATGTAGTGTCTCTACTTTAAAGAGTCCTCTCCTGCTGATGTTCAGGTGTATATCAGTATGTAGTGTCTCTACTTTAAAGAGTCCTCTCCTGCTGATGTTCAGGTGTATATCAGTATGTAGTATCTCTACTTTAAAGAGTCCTCTCCTGTTGATGTTCAGGTGTATATCAGTATGTAGTGTCTCTATTTTAAAGAGTCCTCTCCTGCCGATGATCAGGTGTATATCAGTATGTAGTGTCTCTACTTTAAAGAGTCCTCTCCTGCTGATGTTCAGGTGTATATCAGTATGTAGTGTCTCTACTTTAAAGATTCCTCTCCTGCTGATGTTCAGGTGTATATCAGTATGTAGTGTCTCTACTTTAAAGAGTCCTCTCCTGCTGATGTTCAGGTGTATATCAGTATGTAGTGTCTCTACATTAAATAGTCCTCTCCTGCTAATGTTCAGGTGTATATCAGTATGTAGTGTCTCTACTTTAAAGAGTCCTCTCCTGCTGATGTTCAGGTGTATATCAGTATGTAGTGTCTCTACATTAAATAGTCCTCTCCTGCTAATGTTCAGGTGTATATCAGTATGTAGTGTATCTACTTTAAAGAGTCCTCTCCTGCTGATGTTCAGGTGTATATCAGTATGTAGTGTCTCTACTTTAAAGAGTCCTCTCCTGCTGATGTTCAGGTGTATATCAGTATGTAGTGTCTCTACTTTAAAGAGTCCTCTCCTGCTGATGTTCAGGTGTATATCAGTATGTAGTGTCTCTACTTTAAAGAGTCCTCTCCTGCTGATGTTCAGGTGTATATCAGTATGTAGTGTCTCTACTTTAAAGAGTCCTCTCCTGCTGATGTTCAGGTGTATATCAGTATGTAGTGTCTCTACTTTAAAGAGTCCTCTCCTGCTGATGTTCAGGTGTATATCAGTATGTAGTGTCTCTACTTTAAAGAGTCCTCTCCTGCTGATGATCAGGTGTATATCAGTATGCAGTGTCTCTACTTTAAAGAGTCCTCTCCTGCTAATGTTCAGGTGTATATCAGAATGTAGTGTCTCTACTTTAAAGAGTCCTCTCCTGCTGATGTTCAGGTGTATATCAGAATGTAGTGTCTCTACTTTAAAGAGTCCTCTCCTGCTGATGTTCAGGTGTATATCAGTATGTAGTGTCTCTACTTTAAAGAGTCCTCTCCTGCTGATGTTCAGCTGTATATCAGTATGTAGTGTCTCTACTTTAAAGAGTCCTCTCCTGCTGATGTTCAGCTGTATATCAGTATGTAGTGTCTCTACTTTAAAGAGTCCTCTCCTGCTGATGTTCAGGTGTATATGTAGTGTCTCTACTTTAAAGAGTCCTCTCCTGCTGATGTTCAGGTGTATATGTAGTGTCTCTACTTTAAAGAGTCCTCTCCTGCTGATGTTCAGGTGTATATGTAGTGTCTCTACTTTAAAGGGTCCTCTCCTGCTGATGTGCAGGTGTATATGCAGTGTCTCTACTTTAAAGAGTCCTCTCCTGCTGATGTTCAGGTGTATATCAGTATGTAGTCTCTACTTTAAAGAGTCCTCTCCTGTTGATGTTCAGGTGTATATCAGTATGTAATGTCTCTACTTTAAAGAGTCCTCTCCTGCTGATGTTCAGGTGTATATCAGTATGTATTGTCTCTACTTTAAAGAGTCCTCTCCTGTTGATGTTCAGGTGTATATCAGTATGTAGTGTCTCTACTTTAAAGAGTCCCTCTCCTGCTGATGTTCAGGTGTATATCAGTATGTAGTGTCTCTACTTTAAAGAGTCCTCTCCTGCTGATGTTCAGGTGTATATCAGTATGTAGTGTCTCTACTTTAAAGAGTCCTCTCCTGCTGATGTTCAGGTGTATATCAGTATGTAGTGTCTCTACTTTAAAGAGTCCTCTCCTGCTGATGTTCAGGTGTATATCAGTATGTAGTGTCTCTACTTTAAAGAGTCCTCTCCTGCTGATGTTCAGGTGTATATCAGTATGTAGTGTCTCTACTTTAAAGAGTCCTCTCCTGCTGATGTTCAGGTGTATATCAGTATGTAGTGTCTCCACTTTAAAGAGTCCTCTCCTGCTGATGTTCAGGTGTGTATCAGTATGTAGTGTCTCTACTTTAAAGAGTCCTCTCCTGCTGATGTTCAGGTGTGTATCAGTATGTAGTGTCTCTACTTTAAAGAGTCCTCTCCTGCTGATGTTCAGGTGTATATCAGTATGTAGTGTCTCTACTTTAAAGAGTCCTCTCCTGCTGATGTTCAGGTGTGTATCAGTATGTAGTGTCTCTACTTTAAAGAGTCCTCTCCTGCTGATGTTCAGGTGTATATCAGTATGTAGTGTCTCCACTTTAAAGAGTCCTCTCCTGCTGATGTTCAGGTGTGTATCAGTATGTAGTGTCTCTACTTTAAAGAGTCCTCTCCTGCTGATGTTCAGGTGTGTATCAGTATGTAGTGTCTCTACTTTAAAGAGTCCTCTCCTGCTGATGTTCAGGTGTATATCAGTATGTAGTGTCTCTACTTTAAAGAGTCCTCTCCTGCAGATGTTCAGGTGTATATCAGTATGTAGTGTCTCTGCTTTAAAGAGTCCTCTCCTGCTGATGTTCAGGTTATATCAGTATGTAGTGTCTCTACTTTAAAGAGTCCTCTCCTGCTGATGTTCAGGTTATATCAGTATGTAGTGTCTCTACTTTAAAGAGTCCTCTCCTGCTGATGTTCAGGTCCACTAAAATCATGATAGGGTCTCTTTGATTTAAAGATCTCTCGAGACGGTTTGTAATCTGACAAACACCTCATGTTGTTGTGCTGCAGCTGCAGCCGGTTGACCTGCTGGATATAATGCATCATGTTTCTTTATGTGGAACAACATTGCACATGTTTATGATATATAATTCAATAATTCCGTGCATGAAGAGATGAAGATGCAGCCAGTGGTTTTAAATCATTCCTGCATTAGTTGTTTACCCTACAGTCTGTGAGAGGGATGATGTGCAGCGAGCCACTCATCATTGCAAAATGAACCCTGACTGACAGTCAGATTCAGGACCTTGTAGGTTGCAGATCAGAACACACTCTGTGACTACACCAACGTTTGATAATGTGAATTATTTAACCAACACGCTACACAAAGCCAACACATAAATTAAGCAAGTTCCTGTGGAGCAGACCCTCCTCCGCCTTTTCCACTAACATGAGTTTTTGGGAGCTCTTTGTTGGGCCTGGTGTTGGTTTCTTGAGAATCTCGCAAGAACCCGTTTTCTTTTCCACCAAACGGAGCTCGATTTGAGCCACGTCAAGACTTCACCGCTTGGAAAGAGTGAGTTGTAGGTTTCTGTACATACTCCACAAAATCTAGGAATCATTGATGCCGACATTTGTCTCAAAGGTCTATGGACGTTAGGGTTGTAATTATGCTATAATGCCCCCCAACCTTTCTTAACACTGTAATGTAAGTGTCCTCGTTGAATGAATCCTCTTCCTGTGTCTCCTCCCTGTATAAAGTCATTGCTTTTCTGTGTAACTTGGTGAGATCTTGGTACTATTTTCTAGTGCAGGACCTCTGGCCTTTCCAGCTGGAAATAATATTGATTCTGTTAAATGCTATAAATCTGTATTAAATAACAAAACTTTGGTTTAAGCTTGTGTATTTGTTCTCTTCCTACCAGAAGGTGATTAAGTGTGGAATTTCCAAAACAAGCACAAGCTGAACTGAGACTTATATTTGATTTATTGTTTGTGGACATCTGGGAGTCCTTCTTATCGTAGGTCCCACTGGCGTACATTTGGCCACGGACCACCGTTCTAGTCACATTTAGTGCCCTGTTTGTCTAGTCTTGTTAATGAAGGATGTTGATTATTACACTCTGAGTTAGTTAAAACCTCCGACCACAGAAGAGATCTTCAGAATAGGTCGGGCTGTGTCACCCCGTGTCTGCAGCACATGTCAATTCTCTGGCCGTTAACTTCATAATAATCCGTCAGTGTTTGCCATCAAGCTCTCCCCGTGTCTCACTGTGTTTCCACTCCATTGCTCCAGAAGTTTCCATCACAGCCGCTTTTTTCTAAAAACGCACTGGGCACAGCACACAGAGTCCATCAACTCTCCACGGCCGAGCACAGAGCGGCTGTACTGCCGCTGAAAAAGCACAAGACGTCATTGTAGAATCATCCTGTCATGAACAAAATACTGGCCTTTTTCTGAAAATCAAAACATTCTGAATTTTTCTGAAGATCTGAAAATTCTGTCTTTTTCTTAAAATAACAAAATAATGTATTTTGCTAAAAATTCGGACTTTTGCTCAAAATGTTGACTTTTTCTCAAAATCGCAAAAATTCTGACGTTTTCTCAAAAATACGGACTTTTTTTTCAAAATCTCAAAATTCTGACTTTATCTCAAAATCTCAAAATGTTAATAATCCCTCGTCACCGGCTTGAGCTTGAATCTCAGGATCCATGTATCTGTGATCCTCTCCAGAATGGAAGGAGTCATCACATACAGAGCATCAACTAGTTCCTGAACAGTGTCCTTCACATGCTGATATCCAAGAGAGGGAGTTACACAGTCACAAGATGGAGGAATAGAAAGCAGTATTCAATGTTTACTTCAGATTAGCTCCACGTCAGAAATGAGCATGCTTGATGTCTCTCTCCATAGAGGCTGAATCATCATGTTAATCACATAGCTATCATATGCCTCAAACAGTCCTGATGACACGCCTAGACTACTGCAACTCCCTCCTGGCTGGTCTACCTGCATGTGCCATCCGACCTCTGCAGCTCATCCAGAATGCAGCGGCTCGTCTGGTCTTCAACCTTCCTAAATTCTCCCACACCACTCCGCTCCTCCGCTCCCTTCACTGGCTTCCGGTAACTGCTAGAATCCACTTCAAGACACTGGTACTTGCTTACCATGCTGTGAATAGATCTGGCCCTTCGTACATCCAGGACATGGTTAAACCGTACACCCCAGCGCGTGCACTACGCTCTGCATCAGCCAAACGACTCGTTGCGCCCTCGCTGCGAGGGGGACCCAAGTTCCCATCGGCAAAAACACGTGGGTTTGCTGTCCTGGCTCCAAGATGGTGGAATGAGCTCCCCATTGACATCAGGACGGCAGATAGCTTGCACACCTTCCGGCGCAGACTGAAAACTCATCTCTTTCGACTCCACTTCGAGCGTTAGAACTATTAACGAAGCACTTTTATACTAATAAAGGACTGGCTTACCTAAAGCCAGTTGAGTAGCACTTGAAATGTTTGGCTCTATGAAACCTGATGTACTTATATGATTCTGTTTTCTTCAAGGTTGTGTCTTCCTGGTCGAATGTACTTATTGTAAGTCGCTTTGGATAAAAGCGTCAGCTAAATGTAATGTAATGCTCTTCTAGGTAATCACACATCCTGTCATGTTCACAGCTGCAGTTGGGATACCTTTGTTATCAGTTACTCTCATGTTGGAAGAGGACATTCAGGATAACAATGTGAAACAAATATAAAGTAGCCCAAACAGACACACGCCTTTAGGCTCCATTTCTACACAGAAGTACTTTAGGAAACAGCATAAGCTCAAACAACAGCATCTGACCTTCTTGCTGGACAAAGATTGGAAGATAAAAAAACGTTTTCTGAGCTACCGTTTGTGATCAATTCAAATCGGTTCCCTACCAAACACACACACACACACACACACACACACACACACACACACACACACACACACACACACACACACACACACACACACACACACACACACACACACACACACACACTGACACGGACGCCAGGAAAATGCAGTGGAAAACACTCATCTGCATTATTAGAGCTGCATCAGATGTTCCTGTCTGGATCCGAACCAAAGCGCTCTTTAAGGACAGAGAGCAGACAGAGACGGGTGGGTTTGTGCTACACAGGCCGACACATTATCCAGCGACTCAGCAGCAGATACACCGGAGAAGTGTGTGTGTGATAGGGAAAAAGACGTGTGTGTAGACGGACATAATGTGCAGTCTGTACGGTGGACTTGTGTCAACCTTCAGCAGCTTTGAACTGTGCAATAACACGAGTACTGAGGCTGAGTGCAAGTATTACCTTGTGCACTAACCCGGTCAGCGTGACCCCAGATCCACTGAAAAGCATTATTGAAACTGACTGGGTTGTCAGCAACAAATGGAGTTCAATAATCTGTCTTTAAGATAGATTGATAGATAAGATTGAAGATCTTTGGGATGTTTTTGATCCCCTAGTGGCCAAAGATAGTCTCTAAAATATCAAAAATAACCATCCAAGACAAGTATCGGAGCTAAACTTGATATATTTAAGGGCTGGAACCCGAAACTCTGTCTTGACTCTGTCTTTACATTAATCAATGAACCCCAGATCCACTGGAAAGCATTATTGAAACGTACTAGGTTGTCAGTATTACCAGCAACACATGGATATCTGTAATCTGTCTGTCTCTGAGCTTGTTTTGGACGTTTATGTCCCAGTGGCCAAAGAGAAAGTCTCTCAAATATTAAAACATGACTACAAAAGGTACCCATCAGTGTCAGAGCTCAGATCAGCAAATCCTCATATCTTAAAAGCTCTGTCTTCACTTGGATTCAATTTTGGTTAATCAACAGTTATTAACCTGTTAAGCCCAAGAGCCCCCGGTGGAGGGGGCTGCAGGTTTTTCTTTCACGAAACTGTGTCTCAGGGCATCTTAACATTTAAAAAGCTATTAATGTGTCATACCCACTTAACGGGAAGAAACTCAGCTAACTGACGATACGAACCATTTTTTACCGAAACAAAACACAAGTCTCACAAGAAGCGTCTAAATGAGCCATGAGCGAAAAAATGCTAACACACTTAGCACAGAACTCACGGTAAAATACCCTTATTACTTATCGTATCTGCATAAATGGATATCGATTAGCAAGCTGAGATCCCACAGATTCTACAGGTATTAGTATCATCACTGTATGATCATAACTCGCGACATGGGAAACAAAACCAAACTTCACAACACGTAGCATTACGGAGGAAACACGGCAATATGTCCTTTTACTGTTTTTGATCAAAAGTGGTCTTCAATGGCATTAAAACGATAAAAACGCTGCTGAAGGTTAATCGGTTAATCCAATGTGTCTGTGTCCCTTTGAAATGATTTCTGATAATCCATAAGCAATAAACCTAGTTTTCAGTTTTCAGATTTCAGAGCGTAGCTTTCGACTGCGTGCGCATAGCTTTCACTTCTCAATGGTAACGTCGGTGGAACTTTCCCTTCGATTCTATTGGCTCTAACGGTTCAATCAGATGTCAATCATCAAAATCGACCAATGGGTTCCAGAGTAGGGCTGCACGATATTGAAAAAAACTGACATTGCGATATTTGTTTCCCCTGCGATATTGCGTTTTTTTTTAACTATATTTAACCGGATGAAGGATTTTAGTCACGGACGTCTTGATCTTAACTGGTTGACTCATCGTACCTTAAGTCATGATCTAACATGTCATCATAATGCGTGTTGCTTCCCCTCAAATAATCTGTGAATGAAGAAGAGAAGAACCTTTTTGGATCCAAAATACTTCCAGATGGCAGATGTTGCTTTTCTTTTTGGAAGTAAATCTTCATTCTCGCCGGTATTGTCCTCCTGTGCCTCGCTCATTTTTTACCGGTGTTTTGATGGTCTGCAAACTAGCGGGGCGGGGCCTGCTGGGATCTGATCAAGAATGATTGTGATTGGTGGTTTGCTGTGCATGCAGAGCCTGCATGTCACTCACTCAAGTACCCCTGACATGAGAGCCGTGGAAGTTTTCCTTTTGTAGCAAGCAGCAAAAATAATTGTAACATGTTTGAGTTAATGTACCTACTTAATATCGCACGTCCTAAAAAAATGAAGAACAAAAAAAATTATTATTATAAAAAATGTATAAAATCGCATGTCCCTGCGATGTGAATATCGCGCATGCGCATATCGCGGTTATCGCCATGACACGATATATCGTTCAGCCCTATTCCAGAGATATGGAAAATCCACCCAAATGACCCCAAAGGTGGCTTTTTTTTGCTAAACCTCTAAAAAAGGTCAAATGTCACTTGTTTTGCATCAATCTTGATACAGGGTACTTATTCATTTCCTGATCCTCTAAAACATTTCTAGAATAAAAGAAATATGTTCCACATCTTCAGACAGTGTTACATATTTTTCTGTAGCGGCTTGCTCCTATTCTTAACTAAAGATATATAACACTATTATTTATTCAAGAATTAACCTTAAAAAAACGAATTAAGCATCATAAAGAGAACTCGTTCTAACCACGGGTAAAATGTTGTTTCTTTGCTCAGTGATGGTTGGGATATAATGGAGCAGCACTGTGGGAAGGAGGAAGGTCAGGTCAGATTTAAGTGCCCTCATCAGTCGGCTGTAATTGACAGGAAATGCTCTCTGTGCTTATCACGAGCGGACAGGACTGCAACACACAGAGTCAAATCACCAACATCTGGCCCTGTGTTCCTGCAGGGAACCACCAACCCTCCCAAAGAGCCACTTCAATCCTTTATAAATACCTACATCACCAACTAAACACATGTACTGAACTTCTTTTCAATCTATACCCCGTTTAAGCAAATATTACTGTATATTTAAAGCCATTTCTCACCAGTTCGATGCAGAAATGCGCTGCGGAAATACTGAAAATGTGCACTCAGATTCACAATAACCGCAGCCGTGTTCAGGCATTCTGCGATGGTTCTTTCGTTCCTACGGGAGCACGGAGCAGGGGAATTCATTCAGAGTCACAACGCATTGAGGAAACGTTGCATTGTTTGTTCATTTGTTTTTGCACATCAATTTTCAAGCACTGAAATAAGCTCTGGTGTTATACCATCAGAGAAACCTATTGTCCCCATTTCAGGACATCATTTCTTTCAACGACTACTTCCTGTTTAATGACAAAGCTTTGGTTTTCATACTCTACTAAACCTACATTCATTTTGTAAATTGTGTAATTTAGTTATCTTAAATATGTTTGTATGCATGCCTCTTAGTTAACATGAAGCTGCCTGTGGCTCTTTCCTGCTGTAGCAAAGTAAATGTCCCCTCTGTGGGGCGAATAAAGGTTTTCTGATTGTGAACAGGATTGAAAGTAACAAGAAGTACTAAAATGCTGACTCATTTCCAGGTTTTAGGACTCACTCTTGCACCAATGCAGATCAATAGAAAGTAACCCCCACTATAATTGCTGCGCTAAAAGCCATCGCTGCTGTAGTAAACCCTGTTTCCAGTATCAGCATTACGCTGAAGCTCTGAAATATAACACCTTGTTCTGAACATCTGCCGTCCCTACAGTCCCTCGTGAAGAGCAGTTTATTCAAAGGTTCAAAGGTTTTATCGTCTTAAGCTCATCAGATACAGAGTGGAAATGGCAATGAAATCCTTCTGACCTGAGCTCCTCCAACAATGCAACATGTATAATAACATACAAAATAGTGCAAGAAGTCTATATACACATGTCAATAGAATATGATATGTACAAGAACAGAATGTAAAATGAAATCATGTACATTGCGGTGATGACTATTTGCATAAATAAGTAGATTAGAGTTACTAGGGGGTTTTAAAACGTTTAGACAAAACCCTGACAAGCACATTCTCACTTGTTCTTTTGGCTGATCTTTTCCAGCTGTAACAAAGGCACAGTTCCCCTCTGAGGGACGAACAAAGGGATTCTGACTCTGAGATGTGTTTACTTATTAGGCAAGGCATGTCTGTGTTTATACAGCACCTTTCAACACGAGGCATTTCAAAGTGCTTTACAAAAATGAAAGAAATTAAGAGCATTAAGAAATAGTGCAGTGGAAACACATTGTAAAATGGCATTTAAGGCAAGACACCCCAGGTGAATCGGGTAATTTTTTTAACTTAAAGGTATCAGCTAGAAATGTCTCCAGTTAATTACTTACAATAAGGCAATTGTCTTTTGTATTACAAGTTTTCTGAAATAGCATGTTTAAATATGCAAATTATCCATTATCTCATTAAATATGCACATATTTTAACACATTTCAGGAATCGAAATCTGAACTTTGGATAAAGCCAGGTTCAAAATTCTTGTTTCATTTTGTAGTCATATTAATATCTAAGGTTTTCACAGAAGGGATATTGGATATCTCTTTTTATCACTCCATAAATCAGAAAATACTGTCAACAGCCCTAAAATATCCATTTTCGCCATGTTTTTAGGTATACAATGTTGTATAATTCAGGCTATGAATTATATATGAACAAACCCTTCTGTAAAAGCCTTCATAATATTGATAGGAATATAACTGGAAGGTTTGGTGTATGTACGTGCTACTGAAGTTGAAATTTCGAACTCAGAGTAGGAGAAAAAACTCATTTTGAGAAAACGACCTTTAAAGATTGCAGTGAGGCGCTAGCTAAACCCTCCTGTTCTTTGGATGACAGCTTGCGCCTCGACGCACTCCGTGAAGGTATTTCATGTTCAGCAAGTGACAATTGTTGTCGTCTTCTCTGTGAACGTTTTTTTCGCCGTTCTTTTGGCATTTTGAGATTTCAATTTCTAGCTGAAAGCTAACCAGGAAGTGTTTTAGCACACCACGTGACGCATCTGAACGAATCACGTTGTCAGAAATTGACACCAGCCAATGAGATTTCGTTTCTTGGTTTAAGACCCCTTTGTGCTTTCACGATTGGTTGCTGATACAAAGGAAATGACCATATTTGGATCCGATGAGATTGTGCAGGAGAGACACAGCTTTCCAGCGATACCTCTGTTGACATGGTGCACACAGCGGTCGCGGTACTTTATGTTACGTTAGAATGCTAACTTTTGGTGAATTTAGGAGAAATCTACAGACGCAAATAGAGAAACTATAGTAAAATAAACACTTAAATGTGTATTTTGTACGTTTTCCTTCCAAAAGCCTGAAAGAAAACATGTTATGGAATCAAAATAGCACAAAATCTCAAAATTGACCAGTACTTGAAAAACGATGTTTTTGCCTGCCGTGTCTCGCCTTAAAAGTCATAAAGCAAAATACATTAAAATAGACATAAAAATATACGGATAAAAGTTACAGTGCGGTGTAAAATATGAGTAGCTTAATTAAAAGCAGCGGCAAAAAGAAAAGTCTTCAGCCTGGATTAAATTAAAGGAGAAAACACCTTGTTTTTATTATTCTTTGACTTGTTTCTGGAGCAGTATTTCTTCCAGTGTAAGCCTGGCTCTGCGTTAAAGGTCTCCTATCATGCAAAATGCACTTTCTGATGTCTTCTATACATAAACATGTGTCCCCGCTGTGTCCCCGCTGTGTCAGGAGACTCACAAAGTGTCAGAAAATAAAACCCTCTCTCTTTTCCTACGTACCAACATCTCTAAAAATGGGGGAACAACGGAGCTGATCCAGATTAGCTGCGTCATGACGATATATCTGAAATGTGGGCGGGCTTTACACCCACGGGCCAATCAGAAACATTGCTGTCAGAAACAATGAAAGACGTAAGAAGTAATATGGTCTGTGTTTACATTAGCATGCTAACACTCAGAGCTAACCTGTACTGGAGAGAGTGTGTGTGAAGAAGCAGGAAATAAAAGGAAGTCACCTGAGAGAGAAAGAGTTTGAGCTCCATGCTGTTTCAGAGAGAATCCTTGATGTGGTTTGGAACATGGAGTTTAATCACGACAGCATTTAGCTGACTTTCTGCTCCCTATAATATGTTGTTCAAATAAAGTATAAAAGGTGAGCTTTAATGACACAGAGCACGAGACAGGAGACGTCACTGCGATTGGTTTGCGGTGGTTTCCAGAGTCCTTCGGAGCAGCTCTTAGTCGCTGCATGTTTGATTGAGGGGACGGAAGGCAGAGGTAAAATTAGCCCGAGTGTGTTTTTCAGGAAATACCTACAGATCTGATAGGAGGACTGTAGTTTCCATATAAGGCAGCAGGCGCTGACCTCTGTTAATAAATGTCCTGTCAAGAGGCAGTGTGGGAACCGCTGTGTGTTTGTGCCGCTCACAGATTTATACCTCCAGATAGAGGAAGAAGCAGTGAGGTGGATTTATGACTCCCTTACTAAACCTCCGCTCAGTGACAGCACTGTATTACCCAAGAGGCGTTTTCTCTCAAAGTCAAATTCATATTTGTTCCTGGTTAAAAATCTGCTCTACAAAGCAAGGTCTTGTTTGTGGATCAGATTGTAATATTTTCTTCACAGGTGTGTTTTATCTTGCTACAGCTTGCCTTCAGCATGTCTAACAAAAATCCTGCGTTGAATAAATCTAAATAAATCTGAATTAATCGAATATGTTTCCATCTTATTTAAAATGTATTTGTTTCATATTCATTTAGACGTAGTTTAGACACGAGGAGCTGCACATAATAATTACTTTTATGTAAAACAGCCAATCTTTTTTATATCACAGTTTTCTGACATGTTGTGTTTAAATATGCAAATGAGACATTCTCTTATTTGATATATGCATTCATTTCCATCACAGCAACATGACCATGTGATAAAGACGGGTTCATGTTGTTTCATGTTAGATTCTTTACAGATACGGGTTAGAGGGGAATCTCTTTGCATCTTTGCATAAACCAGAAAACACTGACATAAAAACACACGTGCTGCATGTGTTCAGTCATCGTGTGTGTGTGAATGAGTGTGTGAATGAGTGTGTGAATGTGAAAAGCTTCAGAATATAGAGAGGAATGAGTGTGTTCAGTTTGATGTGTGTGAGGGACCGGCCTTTAAAGATCTGGACTGTAAAACTCATACCTGTTGTAACACTGCAGGGGAACAGAGTCAAATATTTAACTAACAGATATCACCATGAACCCCCCCCCCACTTCATCACTGACATTAACACAGTTACAAGTTTTCGGACATGTTATGATTAAATATGCAAATGAGGCGTTATGTGATGCTATAGTGAATTTAGGAGAAATCTGCAGAGACAACCAGACACAGTTCGTGAGATGAACTCCTGGATGTGGATTTTAGAGGTTTTCTTTGCACTATAGTGTGAAAGAAGACATGTTGTTCCCGGCAGCGTCTCGCCTTAAAAGGTCTCCTATTATACTAATTGTAGGCATATATTATAGGTCTCAGAGCTATACAAGTTTATTAAAAAACACCCGTTGTACCCCTGTTTTTAGAGATTTGGGTAAGATAAGAAGTACTGTTTGTGTTGCAGAAAAATACATGGCATCGTACAATAAAAATGTAAAGACTAGAAATAAACAAGAAAGTAGAAAATATACATGTTGAATTACCAATGTACTGTAACAAAATATAAAGCAAGTTCATATATATACATAAGTATGTGAGGCATGGAATATTAAATACTAGATTGAATACCTAGAAAAGCTGGAGCAGAGAGGTCTCCTCAGCCAGAGGAGATGTGTTAGGATCAGGAGGGTTTTGCTTTCTGACACTTTGTGAGTGTCCCGACACACCGGGGACACACCGGGGACACACCGGGGACACACCGGGGACACACTGGGGGGACACACCGGACACACACACCGGACACACACACCGGACACACACACCGGACACACACACCGGACACACACACCGGGGACACACTGGGGGGACACACACCGGGGACACACACCGGGACACACACCGGGGATACACACCGGGGACACACACCGGGGACACACACCGGGGACACACCGGGGCGTAACAGGCATTAAAAGTGCATTTTGCATGAGAGGAGACCTTTGAAGACTACAGCAGCTGCTGCTAAGCACCTTCCTCCATTCTGGAAATGTGCAGCGTCATTTAGTGCTGCAGCCTTTCCACTGTGGCCCCGAGGCATCGATCGGATCACATTTCAGTCTGTGCTGCAGTGATGGAGCCTCAGGCAGATAATGTCCCTCTGACCGTCTGATAACGTCTCTCTAACCGTCTGATGACGTCTCTCTGACCGTCCGATAATGTCCCTCTGACCGTCCGATAATGTCCCTCTGACCGTCCGATAATGTCCCTCTGACCGTCCGATAATGTCCCCCTGAACGTCCGATAATGTCCCTCTGACCGTCCGATAATGTCCCTCTGACCGTCCGATAATGTCCCTCTGAACGTCCGATAATGTCCCTCTGAACGTCCGATAATGTCCCCCTGAACGTCCGATAATGTCCCCCTGAACGTCCGATAATGTCCCTCTGAACGTCCGATAATGTCCCTCTGAACGTCCGATAATGTCCCCCTGAACGTCCGATAATGTCCCCCTGAACGTCCGATAATGTCCCTCTGACCATCCGATAATGTCCCTCTGAACGTCCGATAATGTCCCTCTGACCATCCGATAATGTCCCTCTGAACGTCCGATAATGTCCCCCTGAACGTCCGATAATGTCCCTCTGAACGTCCGATAATGTCCCCCTGAACGTCCGATAATGTCCCTCTGAACGTCCGATAATGTCCCCCTGAACGTCCGATAATGTCCCCCTGAACGTCCGATAATGTCCCACTGAACGTCTGACAGAGGAACATTAAATAAAAAGCGTACAATCTGTGTCTCGGCAGGAAAAGCCGGTGACGCTCTGCAGAGTAGCAGCAATTAGCATAGGGTGAATACACAGAGGAAGATAAAACATCAGCTTCTGGTTTGCCAAGCTGGGAAGTATAACATGGATGTTATTAAAGGAAGTGCTTTTTAAATGATTTCAGAAGTAGACTGAACCCTTCATGCATGCGTCCTGGATGAGCGTTACAGCTGTGATTGTGTGCAGGTGTTTCAAAGGAAGTGTTGATTAGACTCTGCTACACTCTCACCCCCCGCTGTGTTCTCACTCTGTCGCTCTGCAGGTTTGCTTTCTCTGTCATTATATGACATCCACGCTGAGCTCACTCCTGCAGCCTCAAACTGCATTTTAACGATGCCTAATAAGCCCATGATTAGATGTTTGAACAACGCAGGATGAAAAAAAGGCAGTGAGAGGACGCACCGTTCACTTTGTATCTGAAGGAATCTTTTCAGGATTGGATTAGTGGAGACGGGAGAAGAAAGGGACGTATCGTCCATTTACAGGAGGTAAAAGCTCAACACATCAGTGACAGGCAGAGCATCGTTCAATAAACACTGATCGTTTGGCTCAATAATTACACTTAGTGTAGAACTACAGACATCATGGAACCAATTGAAGTCTTCTCTGCAAAACAATTTCCCAATTTGGGGCCAATAAAGTAAATCTGAATGAAGCTCAGCGCGAGTTCCATCAGGAAGACTGAATTCATTCACTCCACATCAGGGGTGTCAAACTCAAGGCCCGGGGGCCAAATCCGGCCCGTGACTTCATTTTCTGTGGCCCCACAAGAGCTTGCAAAGAATATAATATGTTTATTATACGGTTACATGATTTACAGAAGCACGTTGCCCATAAACTGCATGTCCCACAATGCATCTCAAATTAGACTTTTTTCTCAGAATTTCACTTGTTTTCTTCTAAATATGGCTTTTTTCTTAGAATGTGCCTTTTCTCAGATTTATTTTTTGAAGATGTTATATTATTTTATATATTTATATGGTTATGTATTTTTAAATAGTCTTGAAGTTACAACCGGCCCTTTGAGTGCAGCCATAATGCTGATGTGGCCCGCGATTAAATTGAGTTTGACACCCCTGCTCCACATGAAACAGCTCATGATGAGCGCTCTCTAAACAAAACATGAGTCTCTCCTGATTGTAATCTAATATCACACTGTAGGTGCCACAAAGAGGAAGCTAGATTGTATTAGCATTAAAGTCAGCTGATCATTGGCTCATTGATGCGAGCCAGTAACATCCAATCACAATCATACGAGTGCAGTTCACCTCCTTTATACTCTGGTGAGCTTTAATGGAACATATGTCCTGAAAACACCGAACAAGAGTCAACAGCATAACAAAAAGCTGTTGAGGAGATTTGTCACATTTTTCATGGGCGCAACCTCAACCTGCATACTCAGCTCAGCTGCTCATCCCACACATGTGGCACCATTTCAAAGGTAAGAAAACGGTATAAGATGTAATGCCAAGAAGCATTGTTACAACAAAGAAATAAGACCAACACGGAGCGCCACAGGAGGTCTTTCCTCCCAGTGGCCATCAAGCTCTATAACTCCTCCCCCTTCAGTAAGGTCTTCCACCACTATGTGCGAAATAAATATCATAACAAACTCTCTGCTATACAACATGTGCAATATTATTATTAATATGAATAATGTTCTATAAGAATGGGAAATTACGTATATCTACCACTACGTTCTTTTGCACTACTAAATACTGCTCGTCACTGTAAAGTATTTTACATTAATTACGTGACCGTCTTTGTTTCCTGTAGATATTTAATTGCTCTGTTAACTGCACTGTTAGTGTATTATTGTGCTGCTGTGTTTATTGTATTGTTGTAACTCTGGCTCAACTATTTCCTTCGTGATAAATAAAGTCTTATCTTAATCTACCAAACTCACATGTCCTTACTCTTCGTGTTAAGTTTGCGTGGACGGAGACTCACCTCGGCCATCGTTCTGGATATCGAGGATGATCTGCGAGTAGTTGACCGGTTTGTTCTCCGCGAACACTCGCTCCTCCAGCGTGATGTTGATGCTCTCCAGCTCCGCGTGCAAACCCTCGACCGCAAAGTAGCACGGCCGGTCGTCTTCCTTTTTGTCGCTGAAAATGAGCATCACGTGTTCCCGCCACCCGAAGTGCTCGCAGATCCGCAGGGCGAACTTCCCGAGCTTCTTGTGCGTCGGGCCCGTGTTGGTGATGGACGGGTAGACGCCGCCGTCAAAGGCGACCGCCGAGGCGCCCGCTGTAACCATGGGAACGTCCCAGTGGGTGGTGAAGAGGCCGACGGGCGACGAGGTGTAGGAGCAGCCCGGCCCGATGAAAGCCCACGGGTCGTACGTTAGCTTCAGGTCAACAGCCATGAGCGCGGCGAGCGACTCGGAGCAGACGCCGCCCTTGTCCTCGCTGCTGTTGAAGCGGTAGATGAGGACGTGGTCCGGGAGCAGCGAGGCGTCGGCGTTCACGGTTCTGACGGCTCGCTCCAGGGCGGGCCCGACGCGAGGCCATGCCCACGGGTAGTTTGTGTTGTTCTGGGGCAAGATGACGGCCAGCGTGATGTTCTTCTGCGTTTCGTGGGGCGATCGTCCGGCGACCCGCTGAAGGTCAAGCAGAACCATCAGAACCAGTGGGAGAGCGGCGCCCTGATTCCAGCCCGCCATCCTCCAGAACCAGCAGGGAGTCCACTTCCACCACAGCTGAATTATTTATCCCGGTTAACTGTGGAGACACACAGGGGAGACATTAACAACCCATGCAACATAAATGAAGCCCAGTTATTCGAGTTGGGATGAAATGTTATTTTAGTTCCAAGGCTTTATTTTTAAAATGCTAAACAGCTAAAGCGTAGCAATGAAAATCTGACTTCCCGGGCTCCTCCAACAGAGCAACAGACGATGAAGACATTAAAAGAAACAAGGAGGTAAAATAGAGCAATGAAATAGAGCTAGTGACACAATGGTGAAATTAAAACAGAATGAGACACAACAATATGTCAAACTAGAAAATTCAGAGAAATGTTGACTGTGTGACTGAGACTTGGCATCTCGATGCTAACATTAGCCCCGCTGAGTAAGTATTAATAGCATTAGTTGTATTGTTAAGGTACAGCAAATAATATCCATTCCTTTTAGCTCACTTTTAGCTGACTATTTGAACTGGTTATCTATTACATTTTTGGATTATTGTACCACATTCCCGCATCGTTTCTGAACATCTTTATATCACCACTGGATTCAGTTAATGTCCGACAGGTGTGTTCAAAGATCAAAGCGTTTCCACGGCAACGCCCTGCCAGTGAACGAGAGACAGACCTATGGGGCAAATGTGAAAACGGCTAGGCGAATCTCTTATAAAAGACCTAGCAACCCGATCCCGGTCACTCCGCATGTTTTGATGTGTTTTTGTGTGTTTCGTGTCAACGCTGCCGGACGAGTAGCATGACAACATTTGCGGCGGAAGAAGTAGAATAAGATGAGATAAGTATGTCGAATACTAGACTGTGTGTGGCTCCTCCAGTCACACATGCGGCACAGTGGAATAATAAAATACTGTTTATTGTAATAATATATAAATATGTGGACTGTCAACAGATGTATTTGCTATAAATACAAGTAAACAAAAAAGCATGATGGAGTGAGGAATCAACTGAGAGAGCAAAAATGATTTTGATTGTTTTACACTTCTGCTCAACTGTATTTGAGATTCAAGCTGCAAAAAGACCGTTGATTTATCATTTTTTCCACTTGTTGGGTTAAGCTTCTCACATGATTTGCAGCTTTTCTTAGCCTTGTATGTTAATAAGCTGAACATATTGGGGTTTGACTGCTTGATAGTGCTCCAAATAACAACGCATTACATCATCCATCTAAAGCCCTGGAGCGAGTAGTCGACGCCCAGCTGCAGTCTTTTTTAACCACGCGTGGCATCCATGAAAAGTTTCAGTCTGGCTTCAAACCTATGCATAGCACTGAAACAGCCCTTTAAAGAGTTTTTAATGATCTGCTCCTAGCCGCCGACTCAGGTAGCCCAGCTGTCCTGGTGCTGTTGGACCTGACAGCTGCCTTTGACACTGTGGACCATAGCATCCTGTTGTCACGGCTTGAACAGTCCGCAGGCATCACAGGCTCTGCCCTTGCATGGTTCAGGTCCTACCTGACAGACCGTAGCTTCTCAGTGCAGCTAGGTGCCTTCTCCTCTGCCAAAGCACCTCTTACCTGTGGGGTTCCCCAAGGCTCGATTCTGGGCCCCATCCTTTTACCGTACATACTGCCCCTAGGCTCAATTTTCACAAAACACAACATCCCCTTCCATTGTTACGCCGACGATGTACAGATCTATCTGCCTCTCAATTCAAATGTCAACTCATTACAGCTATTGATGAACTGCTTAGCAGAAATCAAATCCTGGCTGAGCCATCAATTCCTCAACCTCAATGAGAACAAGACTGAGGTTATCTTTTTTGGACCCCAACCTCCAGCCTTCCAGGTTGATATTCTGGGCTCCCTCAAAAATAATATCCTCCCCTCTGTTACGAACCTTGGAGTGACCTTCAACAGCGCTTTTAAATTCGATAAGCAGGTTAGCACTGTAGTCAAAACCTGCTTTTTTTTTAAAAATACGACTATTGGCTAAGACCAAGTCGTTTTATCTTTAAAGACCTAGAAAGGGTTATTAACGCCTTTGTTACCTCGAGACTGGATTACTGCAACGCTCTGTATGTGGGTATGGACCAGGCCTCAATTAGACACCTCCAGCTAGCTCAGAATGCAGCTGCACGTCTACTCACTGGCCACAAAAAGCGTGACCACATCACCCCAATTCTGGCCTCACTGCCCTGGCTTCCAGTTTGGTTCAGAATAGATTTTAAACTCCTTTTATTTGTTTTTAAAGCCCTAAATGGGCAGGCTCCTGCCTATATAGCTGAACTCCTCCATCGCTACACCCCAGGCAGAGCCTTAAGGTCTGCTGACCAGCTGCTGTTGATAGTGCCTAAGACCAGGCTCAAAACCCGAGGTCACCGAACCTTCGCAGCGGCTGGCCCCAGGCTCTGGAACACTCTGCCCCTCCATGTGAGGTCGGCCCAGACCCTGGGGGCTTTTAAATCTACTCTTAAAACACACTTCTTCTCCCTGGCCTTTTAGTCAGAGTGAAGCGCGACTCCTGACTTTTCCCTGTGTTTTTTATATATCTGTTGTAATTTATTGTCTTTTATTGTGATTGTAGTAATGTGTTTTAAAGTGATTGTAGTATTTATTACATGTACAGCACTTTGGCTCAACCAAAAATCGATTTTAAATGTGCTTTATAAATAAACTTTGGTTTGATTTGATTTGATCCATGAGTCGACAGATTACTTACATTTCTTGCTGGTTTTGCTTTAAAAACTAAGAATTTCATTTGTTTCTGGTTGTGGATTTATCGTTGCAGCTCTAAGACGTCGTTGTTAGGTCTGAGAGATTTCTTGCTTCAACATTGATGTGTCCTTTCTCCTGTAATTAAATATAATAGTCAGACCTGCTTTGGTTGGTCACGGTCGAGCGACTGTAATAATGTCTGTCGGCCCTGAGTGGCCTTTGTGAGTTCAGGGCCGCGCCAAGTCGTGGGAGAAAAACTCCCCGAAGACATCACTGAGAGAGGGTAGAGAAAAGTAATCAAGTACACCACTTTCCTGTAATGAAGACTTTAAACCAGGACAAAACAACACGAAGGCCATCATACCTAACACGATATCACAATATTGATATAGCCTAATTAGGATGTGACGTCAACAACTGCAAGTCGGCCATCTTTGGAGGATACGAGCGACCGCAAACTATTAACTTAACCTGTAGAGGAGCCGTATATTTTTCACTTTAAACCTGAAAGCATGGTTGTGAGGATGTGTTACTGTATGTCACTGTCTGACCATGAGACAACACAACAAGAAGGACCATGGGATTACATTTTAAACTAACAGAGAGACGTGGAAACATCAGCAAGAGACGCTGAATGTGTTGAAGTACAGGAACACACACACTGGGAATACGGGTTGAAACAGGAGAAATGGCAGTATACGAACATATACTGGGAGATTAATTATGCATGATAAGACGTTTTGTATGCACTCAGTTAGCATTAGCTGTCCGACCTCTATCCGGATGATTCTATAGTCACAGTGATCTTCCTTCTCTTAATTCGTATACAGACAGATTTCATTAATTCACTTTTTTAAATAACGCTCCTCTGTTTCTGCATAGAGCTTCTCTTTGTGAGGGCTTTTATATTCCACACATACATACAAGACTTTATATTTTCATTGCCATATCTACACATTCATTTCACACGCAAACCCGCTGACAGCTGAGCGGGAAACGCTGATATATGTTGGGCTGCTGCTGTTGCTAGATGCTATCCTGTGTGTGTTGTGTTTCCTGTGAAATCATGTCTTCCCTGGCAGAAACCATTCAATCTGTTTCTTTGTTTTAACGGCTGTCCTTGAGCTTCAGGAGAAGAGTTATAGTCCCTATAAGAGGGATCCATTAGCGCTTTGAGGAGAGAGAAGTAGAAGTACTCAGATCTTGTTCTTGAGTAAAAGTAGAAGTACTCAGATCTTGTATTTGAGTAAAAGTAGAAGTACTCAGATCTTGTTCTTGAGTAAAAGTAGAAGTACTCAGAGCTTGTACTTGAGTAAAAGTAGAAGTACTCAGATCGTGTACTTGAGTAAAAGTAGAAGTACTCAGATCTTGTACTTGAGTCAAAGTAGAAGTACCAGAGTGTAGGAATACTCTGTTACAGTAAAAGTTCTGCATTCAAAATGTTCCTCAAGTGAAAGTAGAAAAGTATTATCATCAAAATATAGTGAAAGTAGCGACAGTAAAAGTAGTCGTTGTGCAGAATGGTCCATTTCAGAATAATATATATATGTTTTATAATGATTGATCATGAAAGTGTTCTCAAAGCTAGTAAAGGTGCAGCTAGTTTGAATGACTTTGTATACTACAGGGCAGCTTGTGGATTTACTCCAGGTGGAACTAAAGATTTAACACTTGATTATATTTCACATCATTCATCCACATCTGTGAAGTAACTAAAGGTATTAAATACATGTAGTGGAGGGAAAGTACACCATTTACCTCTGAACTGTAGAGGAGTAGAACGAGAAAATGTAAAGTATAAGTCCTTCAAAATTGCACTTCAGTACTCCGTTACTTTGATTATCGGACAGTTAATCGGGTTCACCTGCCAAAATCTCCGTGTCCTCTTCACGTTCGCGGTTTAAACGGTAGTAATCCACATGTTCCACGGCGACTGGTAAGTGCCATTCGGATTAAAAGGTTAAAAAAGTCCCTCAAACAGCTGATCCATGTCCGTCTGCCTCCGCTTGATTCGCGTTTTAAAAATCCATCCGCAGGTGATCTGAAGTGTGTGTGAGAGTGTGTTGTGTATGTGTATATGTGTGTGTGTGTGTGGTGTGTGTGTGTGTGTGTGTGTGTGTGTGTGTGTGCGTGTGTGTGTGTGTGTGTGTGGTGTGTGTGTGTGTGGTGTGTGTGTGTGTGTGGTGTGTGTGTGTGTGTGTGTGTGTGTGTGTGTGTGTGTGTGTGTGTGTGTGTGTGTGTGTGTGTGTGTGTGTGTGACTGAAAGACTGTGTGCATGGGCGGAGAGCTGGCAGACCGGGGAGGGGGGAGGAAGGAAGGAAAGTGAGCCAGGAAAGGTGGAAACAATTGACGGAGATGCAGTTTACCAGCACTGAGAGCCCGGAGTTCAGGACCCCAAACTACTGGATGCTAACCTGCATATGTTGGGACATTTGAACAATTAGCATAAATTGCATTAATTAGCATCAATGGCATTACAGCCTATGCACACAATAGATACAAATGGCTTGGTTGATTTGGACAGTTTTGGAGTGTTATTGAGGATGCTGAATCCATTTCTGACATTTTCTAGATAAAAACAGTTTTAGCTAGAAAGTGGCCATATTTGTTGTCTCTGTGGGCTACTCATTGACTACCATGAGTAGAGTTGGATATAGAGAGCACAAGATCTACTGTGGACACTTTATTTTCAATTCAATCCAATCCAAATGATCCAGAGTCCCTAAATCGTCAAAATCGATCCAAAACTTCATAAAAATCTGTTCTATTTTATGAATAATTCTATGTATTCTATTTCTCGTAATGTTTTTGTCAAATCTAGATTTGTATCTTACTTTTAATATTATCATCCATTAATTACATTCATTGTGACAAATTGTCTTTATTTTCCCTTTTTGTAAATCACTTTGAGCTGCAATGTCTGAAAGGTGCTTCACTATAAAGTAGATCATTAATATGACTTCAGTAACATTGAGAGTACAGAGTACATAAAGTACAGCAGCCTCTGTGTGTCCGTCCCTTTGCCCTCATTATGACGGCTGTCATTATATTTTACAAACGTCCAATCTTTAATCAGTGCTGCTCTCAATCCCTCAGATCAATAAAACAACAACATTAAAGGGGCTCTGTCTCTACTTTAAAGAGTCCCCTCCTGCTGATGTTCAGGTGTATATTAGTATGTAGTGTCTCTACTTTAAAGAGTCCTCTCCTGCTGATGTTCAGGTGTATATCAGTATGTAGTGTCTCTACTTTAAAGAGTCCTCTCCTGCTGATGTTCAGGTGTATATCAGTGTGTAGTGTCTCTACTTTAAAGAGTCCTCTCCTGCTGATGTTCAGGTGTATATCAGTATGTAGTGTCTCTACTTTAAAGAGTCCTCTCGTGCTGATGTTCAGGTGTATATCAGTATGTAGTGTCTCTACTTTAAAGAGTCCTCTCCTGCTGATGTTCAGGTGTATATCAGTATGTAGTGTCTCTACTTTAAAGAGTCCTCTCCTGCTGATGTTCAGGTGTATATCAGTATGTAGTGTCTCTACTTTAAAGAGTCCTCTCCTGCTGATGTTCAGGTGTATATCAGTATGTAGTGTCTCTACTTTAAAGAGTCCTCTCCTGCTGATGTTCAGGTGTATATCAGTATGTAGTGTCTCTACTTTAAGAGTCCTCTCCTGCTGATGTTCAGGTGTATATCAGTATGTAGTGTCTCTACTTTAAAGAGTCCTCTCCTGCTGATGTTCAGGTGTATATCAGTATGTAGTGTCTCTAATTTGGTGGGAGAGTACAAGTACCTCAAAATTGTTCTTAAATACAGTACTTGAGTAAATGTACTTAGTTACTTTACACCACTGTTAGTCAATCTTAATGTGTACCGTACCGACAGAAGAGTGGTATCATCATTTCACACAAACATCCTGCAGTTATTGAGTTCTCTGAGTGTTTCCCTCACAGTGTCTCAGTTATTCTGTTATGCATTGAATTTAAAGTGAAGTATCAAATACATCACTCAGTCAGTGATTTAGCATGAGCATCTCTCCTGCCCCCTGCTGGGCTCTGGGGGAAGAGGCCTTGTTGTTTTGGAGAAATTATTTCTCACAGCTGCTGCACGCTTAATATATATCGCTCCACATCAGGAATATACTGTAGAATGTGTTTTCCCAGACATGAACGTGTGCAGGCAGGACAGGAGGTTTATTCACAGACAACAGTGGGGCTTCAAATGAAAGGGTTTTCTTTGCATTTGTTTCATGAAGTCTGAAACCAATGCAACTTGTTGTTATTTGTTATTTTAGACCAGTTTGCCGACAGGTGCAAACACGTTGCAACATCTAAAACTCTCCCATCAGGAGAAATGCGCTGCAGCTTCAGAAACAATGCAGATATAAAAACACAAATGTTCCACATGAATAAACATCTTCAGCAACTTGACAACACATGCAGCGTTTAGAGAACATTCAGCAACTTGAGGAGACATGCTGCGTTTACTAAAAGCTATACAAGCAGATACAAAACGCTGAAGAAGCTCAAAACACAGCTGGAGACCAGGGGACACTAAAGAGTGACGCACACAGCTGGAGACCAGGGGACACTAAAGAGTGACGCACACAGCTGGGAGACCAGGGGACACTAAAGAGTGACGCACACAGCTGGGAGACCAGGGGCCACTAAAGAGTGACGCACACAGCTGGGAGACCAGGGGACACTAAAGAGTGACGCACACAGCTGGGAGACCAGGGGACACTAAAGAGTGACGCACACAGCTGGGAGACCAGGGGACACTAAAGAGTGACGCACACAGCTGGGAGACCAGGGGACACTAAAGAGTGACGCACACAGCTGGGAGACCAGGGGACACTAAAGAGTGACGCACACAGCTGGGAGACCAGGGGACACTAAACAGTGACGCACACAGCTGGGAGACCAGGGGGCCACTAAAGAGTGACGCACACAGCTGGGAGACCAGGGGACACTAAAGAGTGACGCACACAGCTGGGAGACCAGGGGACACTAAAGAGTGACGCACACAGCTGGGAGACCAGGGGCCACTAAAGAGTGACGCACACAGCTGGGAGACCAGGGGACACTAAAGAGTGATGCACACAGCTGGGAGACCAGGGGACACTAAAGAGTGACGCACACAGCTGGGAGACCAGGGGACACTAAAGAGTGACGCACACAGCTGGGAGACCAGGGGACACTAAACAGTGATGCACACAGCTGGGAGACCAGGGCTGCTTCTCAGGTCGATTAAATGAAATCCTTGCTTCCCTCACTTGCGTCGTTTCCCTGCGTTTAGTCCCTCCCACCAGGGACGCAAGGAAACCACGAGAAGCAGGGAAATGAGTTTTAAGAGCAATGGGACGTCCTTTCCTCCGGAGCGTCACGTGAAGCGACGTCCGTTTGTGATGACGCTGCACAGCTGTTCGTCTGGCAGCAGCCAGCTCTGTACCCGTTATTTCCACAAACACCCCCGCCTCTGTTAGTACACATTTACTGACATAAACATTAGTATCATCTGTTGTAGATCCAAATACATGAAATAAAATAAGAAGTCATTCTCAAAAAAGATAAACGCCATTCTTAAAATGTATAAACGAAAAAAGCGATCATGAAAATATTTCCAATAAATGAATAAAAAAATGTTTGACCACTTTGTTGTTTAGATATATCACATATTTGTAACTAAATGATACATGAATTGAAACAAAACACAGTATAAACTGAGGAGTGAGTCCCGTGAGGTTCATGTATTTTCTTCACTCTGCTCTCATGTCAAGAAGCATCAGATCAGTGCATGCACTGCCTCGTCCAATCAGTGAGCGATACACAGTAAGGGGGCGGGGTGAGTATCTGAGGATTTCATCAGAGGATGGTCTGGTGGTTCCTCGGTTATCGCTCCTCCATGATCGCTCCTCGCTCCTCCATGATCGCTCCTCGCTCCTCGATCCTCGGTCCTCCGGCAGAAATACGAGCCATGGGACGGTACTCAAGATGGCGCAGGCAAATCAACTTCCGGTGAGACCGAGGAGCGAGGAAATGAAAATAGTCGACCTGAGAAGCAGCCCAGGGGCCCAGTCCAATAGTCCATTTAGCTTAGGAACCTTCCTAACCAAGTGAAATGACCCGGAAGTCCCTCAGTGGCAGCCATGATAAGTGCCGTTCCAATTCTCCAAATGAAAGGAAAGGAAGTTTCAAACTTCCTTTATAACCTCCTTTAGCTTAGGAACCACTGGACCTCCCTTACCGAAAGGAGAGGAGAAAATGCTGCCCCACAATGCATTGCAGCCGCAGCATTTGACGTCACACAACAGTCGGCCGTTCATGGACACAAACGATAATGGGAGAAATTATATCATGAAAGTTACGGTGCTTATTAAGCATTTTAAAACGTATGTGGTAAGTTGCCAAAGTGCTTTGTTCTGAACGTTCATCAGTATTATAATCAAAAAGAGAAATATGAACGTTAGTTTTTACTGAAATGATCAAATAAAGTCAACATTTCACAGTCTTTACTGAGCTGTGTGTAGTTTGTTCAACTTTTAAAAGATGTTTGAATGGTGATGTACACAGTGATAGATGTTAAGGACTAACGTTTATAATAAATACATTTGTATTTATTTTAAGATATTTTAATAGTTCATACAATCATACGTATTGGGATCATTTGTATTAATGTGGACCGGAGGGAGAGGGTGACGAGCATAAGTTTAACTTTCCTTTTTTATTTCAATTCCAACTTTGGTCATGAAGAAAATGTTTCTCTGTTGTCCACGTTCATAAAGCTTAAAGCAACAGCATCAGAGCACGGTGCAGAGTCTCTAGATGAGTTTACAGGAGTCCCTCGTTCTTATTAAACATCCATGTTGTAGTCCGCTGTATAGAAAACTGTAGTTTCCATAGTTTCCCCACAGCAGCAGACGCACATTCATGACGTCCGCTGGCGCATCATAAACACGTCGGATAGTGAAAGTGCATTCGGATTCTCTAAAGTACCGCGGTCTCTTCTCCTAAGTCCTTTTGAATCCTCCTATCCACTATCCCTTAACCCCGTGACGTTTCACTCAGAGGTCAAGGAATAGGAGATAGGGTTAGAATTTAGGAGCTAATTTTTGGATTATCGGAACGCAACCCGGGGCTGCTTCTCAGGTCGATTAAATGAAATCCTTGCTTCCCTCACTTACGTCGTTTCCCTGCGTTTAGTCCCTCCCACCAGGGAAGCATGGAGGGACGCAAGGAAACCACGAGAAGCAGGGAAATGAGTTTTAAGAGCAATGGGACGTCCTTTCCTCCTGAGCGTCACGTGAAGCGACGTCCGTTTGTGATGACGCTGCACAGCTGATCGTCTGACAGCAGCTCTGTCCCCGTTATTTCCACACCCCCCCGCCTCTGTTAGTACACATTTACTGACACAAACATTTGTATCATCTGTTGTAGACCCCAATAAATAAAATAAAATAAGAACTCATTCTCAAAAAAGATAAACGCCATTCTTAAAATGTATAAACGAACAATAGTTGGATTAATATTGATTAGAGTGCACAAAAGAAATAAAATAATTGAGAGAAGAAAAAGAGATATGTTATCTATCAAAACCCAGTTAGATTAACATTCATTGGATTGCACACTTTGTGTGTTTGTGTGGATATGTAGTACATTAACATTTTAATAGCACTTAATGACTGACTGAATGGAAATGACAATAAATGAAACTGTAAAACGAAAAAAGCGATCATGAAAATGTTTCCAACAATGATTTTTGACCACTTTGTTGTTCAGATATATCACATATTTGTAACTAAATGATACATGAATTGAAACAAAACACGGTATAAACTGAGGAGTGACTCCCGTGAGGTTCATGTATTTTCTTCACTCTGCTCTCATGTCAAGAAGCATCAGATCAGTGCATGCACTGCCTCGTCCAATCAGTGAGCGATACACAGTAAGGGGGCGGGGTGAGTATCTGAGGATTTCATCGGAGGATGGTCTGGTGGTTCCTCGGTTATCGCTCCTCCATGATCGCTCCTCGCTCCTTGATCCTCGGTCCTCCGGCAGAAATAAGAGCCATGGGACGGTACTCAAGATGGCGCAGGCAAATCAACTTCCGGTGAGACCGAGGACCGAGGAGTGAGGAAATTAAAATAGTCGACCTGAGAAGCAGCCCAGGGGACACTAAAGAGTGACGCACACAGCTGGAGACCAGGGGACACTAAAGAGTGACGCACACAACTGGGAGACTAGGGGAGACTAAAGAGTGACGCACACAGCTGGGAGACAAGGGGACACTAAAGAGTGACGCACACAGCTAGAGACCAGGGGACACTAAAGAGTGACGCACACAGCTGGAACGGAGCGCTTGGTGACGTTCAGGGTTAAAAAGCTGGAGATATGAAGATAAATAAATAAAATAATATTCAAGTAAAATGACCAAATGTAACCGTATGAATAGAAACATTGTAAAAGTCATTAAAAAATATGGAACATTCTTTTGTTTCTTAAATATATTTTCTTCATCCACAGAGGTATTTTAATTGTGTATTTAATCAGCAGTGTCTCCGGTGCAGCGCTGATGTTCACAGGAAGGGGAAAGAAGCTGTTTCTTCGCAATTATTCAACAGAAAAGGATCTGAACTATTCGGAAAGCTCCCTGTGGTCAGAGGAAGAGATTAACTCAGGTTTCATTCTGTTCCCGTGGGAAGAGGTCTGAACTAAACCAGTTTGTATCTCCCATACATCCTGAGCTCTGTGGATTACTCTGTGAAGTAACTATATGTACTCACATACTCTTCTTAAGTATAATTCTGAGGTACTTGTGCTTTACTTGAGTATTTCCATGTTATGCTACTTTGTACTTGTTACGTCCCGACTAGGGGAAGAGGAAAGCAACATACACCAGATTGGAATTGGTAATAATTATAAATGGTTTTATTATAAAGCAAGGTGAAACAAAATCGCAGGCAGGCAGCCTGAAACAACAAAAAGGCCAAAAGGGCACAGGTTGACAAATAACCTAACAAAAGGAGGACTCTAAAAAAGGAGCCTACTTAAATACAAAGAAATATAGCTAATAACCCTCACCGTCAAAGTGGTACAGTCTAAAGAAATGAAGCTGTAAGAAAACACAGCTGAAGGAGGGAAACTAAGCACCCTACGCTAAACACATATATCAACACTAAGCACATCTCTCGACACTCGTCACTGCACACATATATCGTCACTCGTCACTTAACACATAAGTTGTCACTCGACACTAAACACACATGTCACACCAAACACAGTCCGTAGTGTCCATGACACAAGAGCAAAAGGTATGAGGCGTCTGATCGCAGCAGAGCCTCCTGAGTGATAATTGTTCCCAGGCTTTGTAGTCCTCTCCAGCAGGTGTGCGCTGGGCTTGCACAGGGATTGGAGAACGTCGGGCCCGGCGTGCTCCAATCAGTGTCCTCGGAAGTGGACCAGGAGATGACAGCCAATGACGTAGGGGCAACCACACAGCTCATTTACATAATCACACACACAGCTGCAGACAATCCCAGACAGGTTACCGAGCAGCAGGGGCGGATCTAGACAAATATTCATGGGGTGGCAAGAGGGTGGCAGGAGATTTTGTGGGGTGGCATCCCCTGGCAGAAGTATATGCTGATTTAAATCGCAATCATATCAATCAATTAGGGGTGTAACGGTACACGTACCCATACTGAAATTATTCGGTATGGGCCCTTTGGTTCGGTACACGTGTGTACCGAACGAATATAGCGTTAAACGTAAAAAATTGAGAACATGAACAACTTTCTGGAAGTAATCTCAGGTATATATCATAGAGCGACCAAGTCATTTCATTGGACGAGAGGCATACTATGAGAGCTGGTCAGAGGGATGCGTTCAAATTTAGTCAGTCATTTGAGGAACTGTCGAAATGGCGAACGCAGATAAAGTTGAGCTCGAAAATCCTCCAGCATCATTGAAGTCTCCGGTTTGGGAACATTTTGGTTTCGCAGTTACGTACAAGGATGACGGGCAAAGACAGGTGGACCGAACCAAAGCTGTTTGTCGGCATTGTTCAACTAAAATTGGTTACGCGGCTGGCAATACATCAAACTTGCACACTAATTTGAAAAGGCATCACCCGAACGTGAATATCACCGGTACCAAAAGAAAAAAGACTGAAGTGCAAACCTAACTCCCACTAGCATTTAAGCCTCCACCACTCGCAAAAAGTTCAGACCGAGCCAAAGCTATTACAAACGCCAAATATCCTTATGTTGCCGTGTTAGCAAAGCGCTATCTGGCTGTATCTGCTACCTCTGTCCCTAGCGAGAGGGTGTTCTCCACAGCAGGAGACATTGTTAGTGCCAGCAGATCTGCCCTTTCAGCAAGCAATGTGGACAAGTTCATCTTTCTTTAAACAACATGAAAATACAATGACAAGCAAGTCATAATGTCAAACTGGCTGCTTAGGTATTAGTACAAATACAGATTATTTCAGTTCATCGAAATGCTGCACCTTAATGTTTATTTTATTATATTTTGTATTTATTTGAGTGAATATTCAGTTTAATAATAATAAAAACCCAAAACTAATAAGTTTATGTTTGTGAGTACTAGTACAGTAAAGTTCAAATACAGATTATTTCAGTTCATCGAAATGCTGCACCTTAATGTTATTTTATTATATTTTGTATTTATTTGAATACATTATTCAGTTTAATAATAATTTAAAAATATATATATAATTTAGTGTTTTGTGATAATTTTTCTGCTGTACCGAAAACGTACCGAACCGAACCGTGACCTAAAAACGAGGTACGTACCGAACCGAAATGTTTGTGAACCGTTACACCCCTACAATCAATGTTAACTTGGAAAGCCACAATATTAATATTTTAACTCAATGACATAGGGTGATATTATTGTGGCACATCAGTAAGCTTTACACATAATGTGGCAGACGTAATTTAATGAATTTTACTGAACAATAACTGAATGAGTTTGTTTCACTCTTAGACCAGCAGGGGGTACCAAATCTATGCAGACTGCCTGCAATAAGTACATTAATTTAACTGTGATCATCGATGTTTGTCTGTATGAATATGATAATATTAACAATCATATTATTCCTATCAGCTGTCAATCACTGTTAATAAATAATAATAATAATAATAATAGATTTAATTTGTTAGCGCTTTTACAGGTGCTCAAAGACGCTTTACAGATATAGTGAAGAACTGGTATGATTCACATATTCATTTAGTATTGAATAAACTATATTTTTTGGAGGAGTTAATGATGAATGTTCATCAAGATGCTTGCTCACCCTCCTTCAAATTTGAAAAACAAGTAATTATATCATTATTGATATACAGTTACAACCTTGACTTTACATCAGAAAGAACAAATATTAAAGAAGTGACTAACTGCATCAGTTAGGCTTAAAAAACGTGTATTCAGCTAAAACATAAACATCGCTGCAGTTATTATCCAGTGGAAAGTCCTTACCTACTGGCCTAGTTCAATCAAAGTGGTTACTTTTTTTTGGCTGGGCAGTGTAGTTTTACACACCGTCTTATTTTACTTTCTCAGGACTTAAAACAGTTTTTTGGGGGCAGACCCCCTCAAAGAAAAAAAATATATACACGCATACAAGGTCATCATTTAACAGTTTGTATGCTCATCGAGTCATCCGTGAGCAGAGCAACAAGTTGGCATGCCTATTACAGCTGAATGGCGGCGATTACCATCTTGTTCAGCAAAACGCCTCACAAACTTATTAAGATCAACAGCTGTAGTGCGTTTTGATTCATTGCTGATGTACAGCCAAACTTGACATTCTCTTCTCTGTCATTGTAGAACGCAAACACCTCATTCCTTCCGTCTACTTGAGTCCGAAAGGCTTCTCGTTTTGCGCCGTCCCCCCGTTCAAGTGAATTCGCCACCAATCATATTTCCACTCTCGCGCCAGGGGAGGGGGTTACAAGACTCGCGTCTTGTGCTGCATTCACTTGCACTCGGACATTAGATATTTTCTCTAATAAATGTCCGATGAGCCACAACTTTTCTTTCAAAACAAAGATGCCAACTGGGGTGGCAGCTGGGGTGGCAAGGCTATTGTTTAGGGTGGCAGTTTGCCACCCCATGCCACCCCGGTAGATCCGCCCCTGCCGAGCAGGCAGAGACAGCAGCCGTAACACCTGAGTACTTTTTACTCAAGGACAAGATCTGAGTACTTCTACTTTTACTCAAGGACAAGATTCTGAGTACTTCTACCCACTACATGCATGTAATACTACCTTTAGTTACTTCGCAGATCTGGATTACTGATGTGAAATATAATCAAGTGTTAAATCAGACTTAGTTCCACCGTGAGAGTAAATCCACCAGCTACCCTGCAGTATACAAAGTCCTTCAAACTAGCTGAGCCTTTACCAGCTTTGAGAACACTTTCATGATCAATCATTATAAAACATATCATATATATTATTCTGAAATGGACCAATCTGCACAACGACTACTTTTACTGTCGCTACTTCACTATATTTTGATGAGAATACTTTTCTACTTTCACTTGAGGAACATTTTGAATGCAGGACTTTTACTGAAACAGAGTATCCTACACTCTGGTACTTCTTACTTTTACTCAAGTACAAGATCTGAGTACTTCTACTTTTACTCAAGACAAGATCTGAGTACTTCTACTTTTACTCAAGTACAAGATCTGAGTACTTCTACTTTTACTCAAGTACAAGATCTGAGTACTTACTACTTTTACTCAAGTACAAGATCTGAGTACTTCTACTTTCACTACAAGATCTGAGTACTTCTACTTTTACTCAAGTTCAATATCTGAGTACTTCTACTTTTACTCAAGTACAGATCTGACTACTTCTACTTCTACTCAAGTACAAGATCTGAGTACTTCTACTTTCACTCAAGTTCAATATCTGAGTACTTCTACTTTTACTCAAGTACAGATCTGAGTACTTCTACTTTTACTCAAGTACAATATCTGAGTACTTCTACTTTTACTCAAGTACAAGATCTGAGTACTTCTACTTTTACTCAAGTACAAGACTGAGTACTTCTACTTTTACTCAAGTACAAGATCTGAGTACTTCTACTTTTACTCAAGTACAAGATCTGAGTACTTCTACTTTTACTCAAGTACAAGATCTGAGTACTTCTACTTTTACTCAAGTACAAGATCTGAGTACTTCTACTTTTACTACTCAAGTACAAGATCTGAGTACTTCTACTTTTACTCAAGTACAAGACTGAGTACTTCTACTTTTACTCAAGTACAAGACTGAGTACTTCTACTTTTACTCAAGTACAAGATCTGAGTACTTCTACTTTTACTCAAGTACAATCTGAGTACTTCTACTTTTACTCAAGTACAAGATCTGAACTTCTACTTTTACTCAAGTACAAGATCTGAGTACTTCTACTTACTTACTCAAGTACAAGATCTGAGTACTTCTACTTTTACTCAAGTACAAGATCTGAGTACTTCTACTTTTACTCAAGTACAAGATCTGAGTACTTCTACTTTTACTCAAGTACAAGATCTGAGTACTTCTACTTTTACTCAAGTACAGATCTGAGTACTTCTACTTCTACTCAAGTACAAGATCTGAGTACTTCTACTTTTACTACTACTCAAGTACAAGATCTGATCAAGGACAAGATCTGAGTACTTCTACTTTTACTCAAGTACAATACCTGAGTACTTCTACTTTTACTCAAGTACAATACCTGAGTACTTCTACTTTTACTCAAGCACAATATCTGAGTACTACTACTTTTACTAAAGTACAAGATCTGAGTAATTCTACTTTTACTCAAGTACAAGACCTGAGTACTTCTACTTTTACTCAAGTACAAGACCTGAGTACTTCTACTTTTACTCAAGTACAAGATCTGAGTACTTCTACTTTCACTGTTGCTACTTTAACTATATTTTGATGAGAATACTTTTCTACTTTCACTTGAGGAACATTTTGAATGCAGGACTTTCCAATTATATGGAAGTCTATGAGAAAATTACCCAACTTCTCACATGATTCATTTGTGATTTTGAGGCTCTCAGGTGTGAAATGAAGGAGCAAGAGCACTCTGCAAAGCCTGTTCCTGGATACATGAAGGTGTACAAGGAAAAATAACTGTAGCTGTGAACAGCAGAGAGGAAACAAAGACCAGATGTACGATGACCCATCCGGGTGAAACCACTTTACTTATCACTGCCCATACAAACACAATGTTCCCCGCTGTTGGTTCCTCACATTAAAAGCTTTCAGCTGGCAAAGAGACTTGAGCTTCATGGTCCTGGCTATTCTTCAATAAAACAGGTCCATTCAATCAGGTATAGATATATTCTGCATATTCTCAGAGTTACAAAACACATGGACGTCCAGCACAAAGAGAGAAAGCAACATTGATCTGTGTATTATCAATGTAATTATTAATATAAACCGTGTCGACCCTCTGAGAGCTTTGGTCATGGACATTTGGGAACTTAAAAAATTGGCCAAATAAGGTTAAAAAACTCTAGCGTTGACCAGTTCTCCAATGAGAATTATTATGACCCATCATTGGGCATCATTTCTTTAACAATGCAATGAACCCACCCTGACCTCTAATCCAGAACAAAATACCAACATCTTTTGCTATCCATGACCGCTGAATGTCCAATACGAACTCAAACATACCTTCATAACTGTAGACGACAAAGTTGGTGTGACCCGAGGAGTGAGGGTGGTCATTCCTGTCACCAATCACCACCATGAGCGTGCTGGTGGAGCTCATTGGAGGAGAGCCGCTGTCAATCATCAGAATGGGGAGGCGGTACTCCTTCTGTCTCTCGCGGTCGAAGGTCCGGAGCGCAGTGATGGCCGCACTACAAGTACAAGATCTGAGTACTTCTACTTTTACTCAAGTACAAGATCTGAGTACTTCTACTTTTACTCAAGTACAATATCTGAGTACTTCTACTTTTACTCAAGTACAAGATCTGAGTACTTCTACTTTACTGAAGTACAAGATCAGAGTACTTTTACTCAAGTACAAGATATGAGTACTTCTACTTTTACTCAAGTACAAAGATCTGAGTACTTCTACTTTTACTGAAGTACATGATCAGAGTACTTCTACTTTTACTGAAGTTACATGATCTGAGTACTTCTACTTTTTACTTCAATTCAAGTACAAGACTGAGTACTTCTACTTTACTGAAGTACATGATCAGAGTACTTCTACTTTTACTGAAGTACATCATCAGAGTACTTCTACTTTTAATACAAGATCAGAGTACTTCTACTTTTACTACAAGATCAGAGTACTTCTACTTTTACTACAAGATCAGAGTACTTCTACTTTTACTACAAGATCAGAGTACTTCTACTTTTACTACAAGATCAGAGTACTTCTACTTTTACTACAAGATCAGAGTTACTTCTCTACGAGGCACTTAAAGAGACAGAATTCTAATAAATCAGTTTGGTTGCAGAAAACAAATGAATAAATCACAGACAGACTCGTTGTTCCCTTTTAATGAAGAATGAATGAATCATTAACCCCGTGAGCCGATTCATGAACCACGAAGCTGTTAGAGAGGAGTCGCTCCACTGCAGGGTTAACATATAATACTAAACCCTCTTTGCATGGTTTTATCTGAACGTTTCTCAGGTCTGTAATTTTTCTGTAATTCCAATGGACTCAAATATATTAATTTAACACTTAGTGACGCAACAACATTCAAACATTAATCCACGAGGACTTTTGGTTAAAATTAAATTAAAAACAGCCAGAATAAGACTCAATAAATCCCTCTCACAAAGAAAAAGCCATTTTAAAATATCCAAATTACTTTAAGAGCTTTAAAACATATTATATTAATGTGACAACAACCTCTTCTGATAAAACTAAAAATACATCCATAAAATTACACAAAATGTACTTTCAGCTTCAACCTGTGTTCCTAAATCAACGTCTGCTCTGATTGGGTTAAAAGACTAATATTGCAAAGCATGTAATTCTCTCTCTGGCCTGATTTTGATCAATTTTGGGTCGATTCTGAAGATTAAGGGACTCAGATTGCTCATTTATTTGATAAGAAAGTGTCCACAGAGGTAATAATGTTCATCTTGCGCTCTCTATATCCAATGGTCCAACTCTACTCATGGTAGCCAGAATCAGTCCACAGAGAGAACAGATATGATCACTTTCTGGTTGAAACTGACACTTTTGATCCTGAAAATATCAGAAATGGATTCAGCATCTTCAATAACCCCCAACACCACTCCTAAACTGTCCAAATTAATGCTAATTGACACAACTTATGCTAATTATCCACATGTCCCAACATCTGCAGGTTAGCATCCGGCAGTTTCTATGTGCTGGAGACCCTACTCTACATTTCTATCATAAAACTTTGGGGTCCTCAACATCTCCTGGTTCACTAAGCTGACAGCTAGACTCTAGCTAATAACTGATCTAAAAGTGTTTGTGTTGTGAAGTTGATTTAGTAAAAGAAGATATCGCCACTGATTTGCAGACGTCTCTCTCCTAATGTGAGTCAATGGGAAAATGTCTCTTTGGGCCAAATGACGTCACGTGAGTTGTAGTACCGCCGTTTGTCCACTAAGAAAATGTTGTTAATCTCCCTCTTAATGCACTCCTCCTCGGGGCTCGGTGACTGCAGGGTTTTGGGAAGCGAACCCCCCCGACCCCCCGATTGGGGGATTCGCCTCCTGAACTGTCCAGGCCTGGTGCTCTAGCCTCGTGTTACATCTCGTCAGCGTGAGCAGGTTTTGCAGGGTCTGGGGTGGCGGGCGCCGAGCGGTTCCCCTCTGCAGCCGCCACATCGGAGCCTGGGTTTCCGAGGCTTTCTATTGGCTGTTGGAGGACGGCGGGGCCCCTCCGGTCCGGCTGACTCCCCGGGGTCAGAGGTCGCTGACGGGGAGTCGGACTCCGCTGGGTGCTCCGTCAGGATGTTCCTGGAAATCACTAGAGAGAAGAAGATGATTTCACTTCACAACGCCGCATGTGGAGGAGGTGTGTAATCTGCTGGTCATAAGCATCAACATCTTCATTAATACGAATACCCCACTGTATAAATTGTCAATACACATTTTACATACTTATTGTTACATTTTGTCTGATGAGAAAATGTTTACTTTAATTTGTATTGTTATTTATTCTATTTCAACAATTAGACAGTTTAACTTCTTATGTTTATTTAAATATCTTTATTCCATTTTATTTTAAACCTTTTAAAGTTGTTTTATTTCTGTAGCACAATTCAGACGCTAGGCCAGTGACCATCAACTGGCCGCTTGGGGGTGACTGTGGCTGAGTGGTTAGTGCGTTCGCCCCCCACTCATTTATGTTGTTGCGTCTCCTGAGTAATGTGCAGTACCGGAGTCCAACAGAGAGGCAGCAGCTGCGGGACAGTAGACTGCGTACTGCGTAGTCTTCCCTGCTCTGAAGAAGAAGTGATCTTTCGGTGAAGAGTCTGCTTTGTGCGCTCCGCAGCAGTAGCCCCGCTGCGAGGCTCCGGCGACTTCACAGCACAAATGTAGTTGGTGATCCCTGCGCTAGGCCATTCCAAGTGCTTCACGTAGGCAATTGCACATTTTAATTAAAATTCTTATGTGTACATAAATATTTTATCTGTTTTTTTGCACATTTTTTGTTAATATTTATAGTTTTTTATTGCCAGTTTTACTGTAACCTCTTGTTTTTGTATTAAGGTAGGCTATCTTCTCACATTTAGTTTAAAACATCAAGAGAACTTTGATAGAAGTTTTTAGTATTTACAGAAATGTACAAAAGGCCTTGATTTCTCCCTCAAAATAACACATTTTCAAGGATTTGTTGAACCTGTGGGAAAGTGTGTTATGTCTTGGTGTTTTTTAACTCAATATTTTAAACAAATAAAGTATTTTAGTAATGGGACGTCTGGATCTGAAGTGATCAGAGGAACAAGCTGAGCTAACGTTAGCCTTTAGCTCGCAGTCTCTGTCTTGTGTCGACCAAACTGCACCAAAGAAACACAGATTTTGAAAAACTACTTTGTTTTGATCAGTTTTACTCATCACGTCTGTGTGTCACGTCTGCGTCTTTAGGTAATCAGATAAACTAGCTTAGCTAACGTTAGCAGCAGCAACTTTTGTATTCACTGTTTTTACTGCTTTTTATCAGAGGAGAGGAGGAGACAGTGAAAACCTCCTGAACCAACAACCCTGAAGCTGAAGACTACAACTCCCATGATGCCACACTGCTCCACCACCACACTAAACATACTGTTGTTTTCCCACAGTGACCTCTAGTGGCAGAAAGTTCAGCATGATACAAATATGGGCTCAGAACAGTCTGATAATACACACATGCACACAGAAGGATCCACACTTGTTTTTTTCAATGCACACACAAATGTCTTCCGTTTCATATTCATGTAAATAAAATCCACTTACAGAAAAAAGTTTTACATAAGGCGCGTTCACACCGGAGTACTTTTCCCCGTACTTTTCCCGTTTAGTTCCGTTATGTCGCGTTCACACCAAAAAGAGTACTTAGTGGCGGGAACCTTTGCCCCCATTTTTAGTGCCTGCTGAGAGGTGGTACCAAAAAAGTACTATTGGCTGGGCAAATTGCAAACCACGCCCCGTAAAACTCCCAAAAAGTTTTGTGAAGCCGCCATTTTATTATCCTCGCATTAGCATTAGCATTAGCCCAGCGCAGAAACGCAGAGACTAACTTATGGCAACACAAAATAAAACATGGGAGCGGTGGAGATGAGGAGGTGTCGGCGTTCTGGCGATTTACTCGGAAGTCTTCAGTAGAAGCTGCTGGGACTCCCAGCAGCTTCTACTGAAGCCAGTCCCCAACTCCGGGGACTTCTGGCCGGGGACTTTGGGCGGCAGTATACGCCGTGAAGCTGTTTGCGGCCTGCCAGTAAACCCAAAGCCGAAGAAGAAGAAGTGACGTCAGCGGCTCATTTGCCTAATCCTTCCCTCAGGGAAAAGTACTCCGGTGTGAACGCGATTGGTACTTAGTTCCATAGGGGCACTAAGTGCCGGCACTAAGTACGGCAAAGTACTTGGTGTGAAAGCGGCTATATGTATTTTTGATCCACATATTTGTTTTCTGTTTAAAACCTCTGCACCTGCAAACACAAACCGCTTTCTGTGCACGGATCGCTGTGCATTCCTGTGTGGGTTTTTTGAGACTCCCCTGACGGTCAGCCGATTCATACTCCATTCTAAGCCAATCACATGAGCGCGCCCCCACGAGGGTATGATTTATTGCGTTCATGACGTAGCGCTTCATGTACGCATTTTGCGCTGTCCGGAGCTGACAGGTCCATGGAGCTAATCTCAGGTCACCTCCACTCCCAGTACAGCGCCACTTTCCGAACAGGAAATGCACGCAAATACAATATTTTATATTATTAAGGTACAGCGCCACTTTCCGAACCATTGATGAATGCTTGTGTACACAAAACGGCCCGGCAGAACTGTTTTAAATGTGTGTTTCCTGTATGGCGAATACAGCTGCTTTATTTATGTCTGTATGAAGTTGTTGTGAGTGTGGAGGGAGCAGCTACAGGTTAGCTTAGCCTAATCGATCAGTGGCCTGTACTACGAATCCAGTTCAACAGACCCTGGATCTGTTTGAGTTACCCGGCTTACCTAACCCAAAACAAACGCGATCTCGCTATGCGGTCCTACGGTTGAGTGCGCGTTCACGTGAAAGGGGCGGGGTTAGCAACATTCGACCAATCACAAACATGAACAAGCGTACTGCCAGCGCAGCGTCATACTTCCTGAATGAAAAGTCAACTATAATATTAGACATATGAAGAAGTTAAACTTTAAACATCCATGACTTAAACACTTTATCCAGGATCAAAGCCACAGAGCTGCACCTGCAAGGTGAATACAGCTGGTAACAGAACAAGTGTTTGAATGCGTACATTAACAGCTTTATGATATCACTGCCCCGTCTAAAACACGATCTGACTTTAATTACATTTGACTCGAGTCTTTCGTCAACTTAATGTGTTGCTTAAAATAATACTTCTGCATACAGTATGTGACGCTGTGAGTGTTGCACGGCCAGATACGGCTCAAGAAGCTGACTCAGATGAATGAGGCGAGTTTTCCGGTGTGAACGCACCATTATTACAAGTATTATATAATCACAAAATAAAATCGCCACTTTCCGAACAGGAAATGCACGCTAATGCAATCTTTTCTATTATTATTATCATTATTGTTATTATATATAAATAAATAAAGACATCTTGTATTTTAGTTACACCCGCTATTGATAATGTTGGTCAACATTGGACCTTGACACCGTCCACATAGCTATAGTGAAATAATATAATAGAAAACATTAAGCCTCTTTGATTTAATAATCGGAGCTGAAACCTCGCTGCCATCTCATATAACACACACTTCCTTATCAGTCCTGAGATTAGCGCCTGCAGGCAGGACCATGGACCTGTCAGCTCCGGACAGCGCAACATGCGTACATGAGGGGAGTCTCAAAAAACCCACACACGAATGCACAGCGACCCGTGCACAGGAAGCGGGTTGTGTTTGCAGGTGCAGAGGTTTTAAACGGGAAACAAATATGTGTGGATCAAAAATACATATGTTAAACTTTTTTCTGTATTTGGATTTTATTTACATGTTTATGAAACGTGTGGGGGAAACTTCTGAAGCGATTGGAAACAGGACTCAGAGAGACACGAGGAGAGCGGGAGGTTTGATGGCAAACACTGACGGTTTATTTGGAGCTTCGGGCCACGATCTGACCACACGGTAGAGAAGCCAAACCAATTCTGAAGATCTCTACTCCAGACCCGTGTGTTTAGTTCAGAGAGAATAATCAACATGCTGTATCACAAGATAGAATGATAACACCTCTATCAGCTGACGCCAACAGGCAGGAACAGGGAGACAGAACACTGAGAGCACAGCAGCCAAGGTTACAGGTGTGTGCTCAGTCAGGACACACTGATAAACTGGGTCAAAGTAAATGTTTCCCCAACAAAACGGAACACCTTTGTGTGTGCATTGAAAAACTGTGGATCCGGAAATACAAGTTCCTTCTGTGTGCATGTGTGTATTATGAGACTGTTCTGAGCCCATATACAAAGCTCACTGACCTCCAGTCGGCCTGTAGTCGTCGTCTGAAGAAGAGTTTCGGCTGAACGGACTGAAACTCGGCAGGATGATCAGACCCAGAGACACCAGGATGATCTGTAGACACACACACACACACACACATACACACAAACTTTATCTCACATGTGTGATATTGGGCTGTAGAGAAATAAACTTTGAATGTCTTTAATGTCCGGTATGAGCCAGGTAAGCCATCTACGACAAAAGGAAGTCATGGAGAAAAGGACACCTTATTATGCAAGACATTTTTTTTTAATTAAATACCCATAATGCCTCAGATTCAGCTGCACGCCATGCAACAAACACTGTTCATATGAGCACTTATTTTACTGTTTGAAAGCATACAAAAAAAACTGTTCACCACTTAATTTTCATTGTCGTTGGCGACAGACAACACAGACACACTGGATTAGTTTCCAGGATCTATGGATATCAGTGGCAACACACACACACACACACACACACACACACACACACACACACTGGATTAGTTTCCAGGATCTATGGATATCAGTGGCAACACACACACACAGACACACACACACACACACATACACACCACTTCAGGGGACATTACATTGACTTACATGCATTTCCTGGAGACTTACCCTTAACCAAGTCTTCACCCTAAAATTAATGATGCCCCTCATGGGGACCTCCCCACACGTGACTGTGTAAACAGATGTATGTCCCCACAAGTATAGTAATGCTAGGACACACACACACACACACACACACACACACACACACACACACACACACACACACACACACACACACACACACCACACACACACACACACACACACACACACACACAGACACACACACACACACCACACACACACCACACACACACACACACACACACACACACACACACACACACACACACACACACACACACACACACACACACACACACACACACACACACACACACACACACACACACACACACACACCACACACACACACACACACACACACACACACACACACACACACACACACACACACACACACACACACACACACACCAGTAGGCAGGTGCTGGTCTGGGCTCCCCGGCTCACGGTGTGTTTGATGAGAGACTGGAGCTGCTGCAGGTGAGCCAGCAGAGACCTGAGCAGAAAATCAGCTTTATCAGAAATAAAGTTTAATAAAGTAGACGGTGATAAATAAGAAGAAGAGCGGTCGTACATGTTGTGTTTCTCCAGCTGACCCACGGTGCGCTGCAGCTCCTTGTTCTGCGCCGAGCACGCTGCTGCCCTTTACAACACACAGATAATACACACCTTATTACTTTATCTGTAGAGCTCCTTTCATGCAAACAGATCATGGCAGCATTACCCATAATCCCCTCTGTTTCAGCCGTTTCCAAAGTGCTGATTCTCTGTCTGTTACTTTAGATGAAAATAAGGAGCCCCTCCCCACGCCCCTCTGATGCCCCTTTCACACCAGCGCTTTTTCAGCTCCGGCTCGGAGCTGGAGCCTGAAAAGTGCCGGTTTTTCCTGTTCACACCGCAGTGGTGCCGGCTCTTAGCTCCGGAATCCGGTTCACTTCCAGCTCCAAAAAATTGTCGGTCTAGAGGCAAGAGCTTCGGAGCTAAGAGGTGGCGTCGCTTACGTCTCTCTTACGGTACGTCCACACAGCAGCTTTTCAAAAATCTTGAAAATCTTGGAGCTGGGCGTGTCTGAAAGCTTGGGGATTTCGCGACCAACAACCAATCACATGAATCTCCCGCCGCCGACATACAAAGCAAAAAAACCCGGTTCTTCTCCACTATTTCTTTTAACATTTTGAACATTTATGAGATTAATGTCTATGGTGCTATTTTATGCTACATTCCATGCTGGCTAATGATACTGTCTATGCTTGATAGCAACGAAGTAAACTGGATATAAAATCCCCAAACAAGTGAAAACCTACCAGTTTCACCCACTGTCTCTGCCACCTCCCTCCATGCCTCGCTCCTCCGGTTTGTATCCCGGTAAGTAAATAGGGACTGGTCATAAAGAACCGGGTGATTTGCTACCGCAATAACTAACTTCTCCTCCATTTTTGTGGAATATAGAAATGAACTGCGGGTCTCGTTCTCCCAGCTTGCACGCGGTTTGATTGGCTAGCGCTTGAACTGTCAGATTTGCATAAACGGATCTGATTGGCTGTCGCTTCCAGCTCAGCCTCAAAAGTTGAACATTGTTCAACTTTGGAATCCTGAACATCCTGGAAATCCTGGAAATCTTCGCCTCGCCCCCCCACAATGCAGTTCGGCGACAAGCGAGGGAAAGTGACGTCATCCCCATTCAAAGTCAATGGGCGGAGACGCGCTGGAAGCGGTGGACAAATCGCCAAAAGCTGCTGTGTGGACGGGCCGTTACGTCGAGGCGTGCAGGAAACTAAACCCACCTCCCCTGAACATGGGTCGACTGTCATGCCTGCCTACAAGCAGTAGTGCTTATAAACACACTTTATAAAGTCAGGCAACACTAACCAGGCTTCGTGTGATTCTGTTTATTTGTACCTTACTTTGACCATCCGTTCACTGTTATTGATCATTGTGGAGAGAGGCAGACGTGTTGTTTTGTATTATAGCAGCTATCGGATGGAATCAATACATGGGCTGCACAGGTTGTCGTGTCCGACTATCACAAGTAGAATCATTATAAAAATACGCCGGTAAAATGTGCCTGTAGAAAACGGTTTATGCCACAATAGGATAGCAATAGCAAGTAGTCAGTTTAGCTTCGGTTGCTATGCTAACATCACCCATTTTATACCAGAGAAACTTTCATAACAGCGTTGTGATGCCAAACAGCGTCAATTCAGACTGACACACATTCACTTAAGGGAAACTGGGGATATGTATCAGCTGCTTGTGTGAGTCGGACAGTGAATACTTTAGAGCGGCCACTGCAGTGTGAGCTAACCGGGAGATAACGGGAGAATAAACTCCCGTGGAAGAGCAGCCAACACTGCAGCGGTCGGTAAATGCTGCAGAAACACATTAATAAACAATGAACCACGGCACTCTGGAGCAAAGTATAAGGTTGGAGAAGTCGTTATTTAATTTAATCTGGCTTCGTGTGATTAAAAGCAACACGATCATCGACCCGACGCAGTTCCCCGTTGTTGTTGTTGTTGTTGTGAGCGCCGTAACGCCGTTGGGGAGCAAATTAGCGATGTAAACGATGACGTCATGACGCAGCAGCGGCAGCACCAGTCGGGTGCTGGGCGGTGTGAACAGAGCGGGAGCAGAAAAGGGAAAACGGAGCTGAACCAGAAAAGCTCTAGCTCGGAGCTAGAAAGGGAAAAGCGCTGGTGTGAAAGCCGCATTAGAGAGATTTGGTTACAAAGAACTCAATGGTGCTCTAGGAGGAGATTCAGGTGATAAGGGGGGGGGGGGGGGGGGGGGTTACCTTAGTTGCTGATTGGCTAATGGTTACACAAGACAAAACATCGTGATGACATCATCAAGTGGGCCAAAATCTGATCAGCTCATTTTCAGACAGGTTTTTATAGAAATGGATCAAAAAGAGAGAGAATCTTTGTTCCTGAAACTTTCAGAGTCTCTTTCCACAGAGGGGACACATGTTGATGTAGAAGAGACATGAAGATGAGGGGACACATGTTGATGTAGAAGAGACATGAAGAAGAGGGGACACATGTTGATGAAGAAGAGACATGAAGAAGAGGGGACACATGTTGATGTAGAAGAGACATGAAGAAGAGGGGACACATGTTGATGTAGAAGAGACATGAAGAAGAGGGGACACATGTTGATGTAGAAGAGACATGAAGAAGAGGGGACACATGTTGATGTAGAAGAGACATGAAGAAGAGGGGACACATGTTGATGTAGAAGAGACATGAAGAAGAGGGGACACATGTTGATGTAGAAGAGACATGAAGAAGAGGGGACACATGTTGATGTAGAAGAGACATGTAGAAGAGGGGACACATGTTTGATGTAGAAGAGACATGAGAAGAGGGGACACATGTTGATGTAGAAGAGGACACATTGATGTAGATGTAGAAGAGACATGAAGAAGAGGGACACATGTTGATGTGGAAGAGACATGAAGAAGAGGGGACACATGTTGATGTAGAAGAGACATGAAGAAGAGGGGACACATGTTGATGTAGAAGAGACATGAAGAAGAGAGGACACATGTTGATGTAGAAGAGACATGAAGAAGAGGGGACACATGTTGATGTAGAAGAGACATGAAGAAGAGGGGACACATGTTGATGTAGAAGAGACATGAAGAAGAGGGGATTTACTTGCACTGTGATTGTGTGATTGCGTGATTGTGTGATTGTGTGATTGTGTTGCTCTGTGGGAGGAGCCTGTGGTTGCTCTGTGGGAGGAGCCTGTGGTTGCTCTGTGGGAGGAGCCTGTGGTTGCTTAGTGGGAGGAGCCTGTAGTTGCTCCGTGGGAGGAGCCTGTGGTTGCTCTGTGAGAGGAGCCTGTGACCTCAGATGTATCATTGCCATATCTACACTGTAGCTCTGACACATGACAATAAAAGCCTTGAACCTTGAATCTTGAAAGTGGAGCGCTGTGCAGATTTTAGGAGGTGATTGTTTCCATCATTGCGTCTCTTTGTTTTCATTTGAACCCGGTCCCAGTGGAGCGACACCTCGTGGGGCCCCTGACACTGTTGGCCCCCCGGTCCTGTCCCCGGTGTATCAGAACGGAGATGTATGAATAAATGGATGTCTGGGTACCTGCTCTCCAGCCCGTCGATGTAATCCTTCCTCCTCCGCCGGCTGTCCTGAGCCGACTGCTTGTTCCGGATCTTTCTCCGAACCCTCTTCAGGACCCTCTCCTCAGCCTGAGGACGCATTCAGAAAACACAATGTGTGAGAGCAATGAAAACAAAATAACACAAACTACTGTGGAGCAACACTCATCTGTATCTCATCTTGATATTCCCACTCTGTGTTTTTATTAGGGCTGTCAGTCGATTAAAATATGTAATCGCATCACATCACTTGTTAGACGCTTTTATCCAAAGCGACTCACATACTCAACACTGTGGACAATGCCCACAGGAGCCCTTTGGGGTGAAGTGTCTCAGGGACACAACGACATGCTGACTGCAGTGGGGTTTGAACCTGAGACCCCCTGATCCCAACACCAACGCACTACCCACTGCACCACACGCCAAAAGAGTTTGCTGCTCGTAGACGTGTCCAGGCGTCTCCCCCGCTTCAGTTACTTTAAGATTACAGATGTGAAACATGTCTTAGAAATGTCTGAAAGTTTTCATAATCTCATGAAGGTTAATATCCTGACATTTTCTACAAAATCACAAAAGTAGGTATTCTTCTCAAAATTCAGACTTTCTCTCAAAATTCGGACTTTTTCTCAAAATCTTAAAATTCTGACGTTTTCTCAAAAATACGGACTTTTTTTTTCAAAATCTCAAAATTCAGACTTTTTCTCAAAATCTCAAAATTCGGACTTTTTCTACAAATCTCCAAATTCTGTCTTTTTCTCCAAATCTAAAAATTCTGTCTTTTTCTCAAAAATACGGACTTTTTTTTCAAAATCTCAAAATTCAGACTTTCTCTCAAAATTCAGACTTTTTCTCAAAATCCTGACGTTTTCTCAAAAAGCACTGGTTTAGAACCATTTTTCACAAACGCTGAGCTCACACAGTGTCAGTTATTAAATCAGTCTTCCTGATTTCTTGTTCTACTGTTAGAGAACTCTCACTGGTCCCCGGCGTGAGCTTCAATCTCAGGATCCATGTATCTGTGATCCTCTCCAGAATGGAAGGAGTCATCACATACAGAGCATCAACTAGTTCCTGAACAGTGTCCTTCACATGCTGATATCCAAGAGAGGGAGTTACACAGTCACAAGATGGAGGAATAGAAAGCAGTATTCAATGTTTACTTCAGATTAGCTCCACGTCAGAAATGAGCATGCTTGATGTCTCTCTCCATAGAGGCTGAATCATCATGTTAATCACATAGCTATCATATGCCTCAAACAGTCCT
>NW_022991076.1:7500-37500 GCF_902827175.1 Gymnodraco acuticeps | reverse complement strand
GCCAACTCTATACAATCTATAAAACGGTAATTTTGTAAAAATGTTTGACAATGTATAGACTAGACAAGAAATGAATTAATGTAAAAACACATCACCTTTTACAAGGTTTGATACTATTACCTGAGGGGAGACACCTGAGGGTAACAGAGGTGAACAATGTGCACAGATGTGCTTTGTCACAAGCAGAGCTGAGGTTTGTAGCAATGAAGTTGACGTGAATTAACTCAATTATTGTTTAAAATGATTGTGTTGCTAGGCCTTTACATTTGGATACGTGACATTTACCTCTGGTACTTTAACGGCTGCTTTTCCTTTTGAAAAGCTTCACAAGCTCTGCTCTTTTACACTCACATCCACACGCAACATCCAGGCATGATCTCAGTTCTGATCAATCACTCACCTGCCCTGTTGATCTCGATGATCTCCTCCTGTGCCAATGGGCAGTCTCCAGTTCCCATCATGCTGCCGGATCCCACCATGCCCGGCCCGATCACATTTCCCATCAGCCTGTGCGGCGAGGCGGTTGCCATTGCAAGGGCATCTGGCTTGCAGTAGTTGGGGCTGCCGGGCTGGGGCGCTCGAGGGATGTGTTTGTTCCTCTTCTTGGGGAGCTTCTGCTTGGCCATGGCCAGGGAGTAGTACATGCCGAAGTTGTTGACGATGACAGGCACAGGCATGGCGATGGTCAGCACACCGGCCAAGGCGCAGAGGGCCCCCACCAGCATTCCAGACCAGGTCTCAGGGTACATGTCCCCGTAGCCCAGCGTGGTCATGGTCACCACAGCCCACCAGAACCCGATGGGGATGTTCTTGAAGGCAGTGTGGGCCGCTGCCGTCGGATCGGCTGGATCGGCGCCAATTCTTTCAGCATAGTAGATCATGGTTGCAAAGATGAGGACGCCCAGCGCCAGGAAGATAATTAGCAGCAGGAACTCGTTGGTGCTCGCCCGCAGAGTGTGGCCCAGAACCCGCAAACCAACAAAGTGGCGGGTCAGCTTGAAGATACGCAGGATACGGACAAAGCGCACCACGCGCAGGAAGCTCAGCACGTCTTTGGCTGTTTTGGAAGAGAGGCCGCTCAGCGCCACCTCCAGGTAGAAGGGCACGATGGCCACAAAGTCAATGATGTTAAGGGCGCTGCGGAAGAACTCCGCCTTGTCGGGGCAGAAGACGACTCGCGCCATTACCTCAAGGGTGAACCACATGACGCAGATGCCCTCCACGTATGTCAGCCAGCCATCTGTAACGACCTCATACACTATCTGCCGGGTAGAAGAGAAGACAAAGGATCAGATCATTTTATAATGTGTTTACTCATTAAAAGGTATGCATAATCCTAACTATCTAACACAACAGAAGCCTCTGAATGAATCAGACAGCAACAATTACAATTATTGTCCCTATTCAAACTCTGGCCACAAAATCTTTACGAAATAATGTCAAAAAATACTTTAATTTCATTTCATGGTATGATAACTTCAGTACTGGGTTCATTAAAGAGACCCATCATGTTATTCTGTAGGCTACTGCACACTTGGTTAACTACAACACCAAACTCACCTTCCTCATCACCTGAGTACCTTCTAATAACCAAGTTATGTCTCATTGGGGCGATATACTAATAACAACTTGCAAACTGACAGAATGTCAGTTATGAGCAGACAGCTCAAGAAAACAACCGAGTCGCACTGCAATGTGAGCTGCTACATATGTTACTACTTTTAGAAGGCTGTTTTGTTTCCATGGATATGTCTTTATTTGATTTTTCTTTATTGTTTGCCTCTCTACCTTATATGTTACTCATCTAATTTTGTTTTGGCCTTTGTCTGCATTGTCCCTTCGCTGTAACATTGTACATGTCCCTGCTGTGGGACAAATGAAGGACTTCTGATTGGAGATGATACATTTAGGTTTGTGTGCTTCAACCTTGAAATGTAGGATTCTTTGGGACCAGAATGTGGCCTCTTCTTCATTTTTTTTATCATTCAATTCGTATTCTGAGTCTCATGATTCTAACCGCTTTAGAACTGCAGATCTAGAACACTGCAGTGTCCCTTTTATGGTCGCTTTAATATATCTAATACTGAAAAAGGGATTCACTAAAACCTCTGCGTACCTCCTCTGTTGTCACGTTGCCAACTGTGACGTTCTCTGTTTTGTTGTAGATGGTGTTGAAGACTTCGTGGGTCTCCAGGCAGAAGGTGGAGATGGAGAGGAGGATGAAGAAGAGCGAGCCAAACGCCACATACTGCAGAGGGAAGAAAAAGAGGGGGGGAGGGGGGAATTTTTGAATTTGCACATCATAAATCACCTCCTTTTATTCAGGCTTAACCAACAGGACACTGCCATCTGCATTCAGACCTTTTTCCAACCAGTTTTAGCCTTTGTCATTAGAACTGTGGTGTTCCTGTGATTGCTGGTGCTTGGGGGGAGGGGGTTTGGGCCATTGCAGTATGTGGGACGCAGTTGCTATGCCTACAGGCTGCAGATAGGGGGCTCCAATAACACGCTGAGGAGAGTGAAGGAATGCTGCTAATTCAGTGCAAATGTCCTGACTGCTGCAATCCCATTGATAACAGCCCAGTCAGAGGGGGAGGCATGGGGGAGGGAGGTAAGGATGATGAATGGAGAGTGTAAAAGTAATGAGGTACACCGAGTATACGTGTGTGTGTGCGTGTGTGTGTGTGTGTGTGTGTGTGTCTGTGCGTGTGTGTAGGTTTGAAAGAGACAGTAAAACAAAAATAGAATGTAAAGAGAAAATGAGTGTATACATAAACAGGAGGAATACGGAGACGTATGCATTATGAGAAATGTCTATCACAATGTGGGTTTCTCTCCGCACATAATCAATGATCCTTTATTTGCCGATACATACACACACACGCACACACACTCCATCAACCTTGCATCTTGACAACTTCTTCATATATTTTATGTAGTGTATTATCAGTTATTTTCAGTACTGTGCACACGCTGGGTAATGAGATTTCCGTTTCTCTGCAGCTTCCCCCTGCCCCCCTACTGTTGGTTGCCCTCTCTCTGTTTCTCCCCCCACCTTCCTACAGTATGCCTCTCTTCCCCCTGCTCTATGCAGTGGATGTGTCGGGTCCTCTCTCTGTATGCGGAGTACCAGTCGTCTTTCTAAAAGCTGGGATGGATGTCAATGTTAACTCACATATAAAGGCTCTTTTTCTTAACCTTCATTTGAACCTTTTCTGTTCCTAATGCCTGTTATAGCTGATGTCCTGCCTCACAGATGCCTGCAGATGCTTAAGCTGCCCAGATACTGACCACATCAATGTTTCACGGTCATTACATATTCAGCTTCTTCTGGAAAGCAGAGTTGCATATTCATAAAAAATGCAGTAGATCAAAGTCCTGACATATTGTGTCCTCATAAAGTTGAAATGTCTGTCAGGTCCTAGTGAGATTCCAGCCAACACAGGGCAACTTTAGCATTCATATGGAGTGTGTGTCCATCTTATAAGAACCATTCCAATAATCCCTTCCCTCCTGGCACTGTTTCTGATCTTACAAACAAAAATACCGTTTTTTGAATGTAATGTTCAAAAGCTAACCTCTAACTGTGTGACTGCTGTTTGACACACACAGTAAATGTGAGACAAAAAAAGCTAGCTAAATGAACTAGCTGGAAGACCCTCTTCAGAGTCGAGGGGAGATGCAATAGATAATTTATAATGTCCTGACTTGACTTACTTTACACACTTATTTTTTCATAATAAAATATTGATTTATTAAGTGCAGCTTTAACTGTAAAAGGTATTATATTTGGAGGCAATGGCATTAAAGATACTGTAATATAGGCACTCATACTGTCATACAAATTTAAACATCTAATGAAGCTGCTTTTTATTTGGTTAATGCTATAACAGGTATGCAGCTCCAAATGTGAAATGTCAATCTTTAGCTAGTTCCTTTTGTTTGTCTTCATTAGACAAAAGTGCAGCTGTACGATTCTGTGAGATATTAGTTGAAGGAAAGACAAACAACTGAAACCCAAACAGGCCCAACTGCTGGTTCTCATTAGGAGAGGCAGGTCACCCTAACCCTAACCCTGACCCTAACCATGCTGTACTAGCCAATGTGATCTCCATTAACAACAAAGTGTACCACAAACACCTTTTAAGGGCTACAAAGCACGACATGACGGAGGCTGTGTTTTTGTCTTTTCAGAAACATGGCCTGATGACTACAACCTGGACTCTGATTACAGCGTGTGATGCTGCATCCCTGTATCCTCCAAACATTGTTCTTCCTTCGGAGGGAATTTAGCTATTCTGCCGGTAGCTGTACATACCTCCAATTCCCAATAACAGCAAAAGTCGAGGCACTCAGTGAACTGTACTACAGCTTCAGTGAACATCAGACAGCCAGACGGATATCTTCCCCTGCTGGGGATTTTAACCATAATGACCTGGAGTCAGTGTTACAAAACAAATAAATAACACACTGGATCTTGTTAACCCAAACAAAAAGAAGAATTCAAGACTGCCACCTTCTTCTGACGTTTATATACTAAACCAGCATGAGACCTTGCGTGAAGAACACGGGACCGGTATAGAAACAAAACATTTTAAATATTGACAATGTTTACACCTGCCCTTCTCTGACTTAACTTGTTTTCCAAGTTTAAAAGTCAAATTATATTTGACTATTTTTGATTCCACCCAAATAACTCAACCATAAGTCGTACTACTCTATACTGTAAGCAACATAGATTGTAGGGGGGATTGTTGACTGATCTGGATGAATACAGTTGTGTGTTGTCTGTTGGGAAATGTCACAGCATGTTGTTAAATCATTTGGCCAACTGGGAACATGTACCGTGAGAATTGACCCGATTAATTGGACATTTTGTCATAGCAGGAAAAGCGTGGATGTCACTAATAACATTAGTGATGGCTCAGTTTCTTCCGTGCTATCATTAACTAGCCGTAGTCCAGCAACCACGATTTAAAACCAGTCAGGTATATGCACGTGTGTGTGTGTGTGTGTGTGTGTGTGTGTGTGTGTGTGTGTGTGTGTGTGTGTGTGTGTGTGTGTGTGTGTGTGTGTGTGTGTGTGTGTGTGTGTGTGTGTGTGTGTTTCAGGTCAGAAATGAAGACAGACTGATGAAGTCTCCCTCTAATCCTCAGTGAAGACATCAAGTCCCACAGCTTATTATCATGGTCTAATTTAACACTGCTATCTAGAGCTGCCCTGGATACACAAAAAAACACACACACACATTCATTTTCCAGCATTTTGGAGGGTTATTATAATGGAAGGATACAGATAATAAACATCCCCTTGTTTAATTTCAATGTTTTTACTACTCTTCCTTTGACTGGATTCTGTAAAGAAATGTAAGATCTCATTCCCTTTTTAGTCTCTAAAAGTAACATTACATTTACGTACATGTGAAATACAATTAAATGTTGGTAATATTTGAGATTTTTGATTCAAGGTTCATGTTTTTTGTGGTTAGTTTTGTTCTCAATTTGCAATTATGCAAGCACATTATAGAACTATACACGATATACATAGCGGTGGCAGCGCATGTTAATGCAACGACCAGAAGCTCCCATGAATGTCGTACATTTTTGTATAAACCATTTTCTTTTCTTCCCTCTTTGTCTTTCTTTACTGGAGCAACTGTGTTGGAGAAGGTACCGTGGTGACTGGATTAAGAGCAGCTGACTTTGAGAGGATCACGCTCATCTTCCAACCAACCAGCCAGTGAAACAAACCTTTGGGCCAAACACCACGGAACACCCCAGGTAGTGAGGGAAGAGAGCTCAGAGGGGAGCGAAGCTACCAAATTAAGACCTTTAAGGCTGTTCCACTACCCCTCCTAGTGGAGGTCCGGTCCCAGGAAAATAAGACTCAGGCATCTCGGATCAAGTTGCCCTTGATGAGCCAGCTGCAGGACTTGGTGCATACCTCAAATGTCAAAGTTGAGGGACAATGTTTCTCTGATGTATTCATGTTAAAGATACCTGCTGCTACTGTTTGTGTAATGTTCTGTTGGACATAATGGACTAATCTACAACGACATTTTGTTGTGCAACCCTGTGTTGCCCTTGTTATCCTTCAATCTTTGAATATCTGCATCCTGTCATTATCACCTGTGTCAATGTACTTGACATTGATTGGTTGGTATGTGGGCTCTCATGTACAGTACACACATATATAGTCGGAAATGTATTATTAAAAGACAAACTTAAAGCTAGTTTTAAATGTACTACCACCCGACCTTCTGTTAATGTCTCTTCTGCTGCGTCCTGCCTCTAATCTTCTAATCTCAGCGCATCCACCTGTCTTTCTTTATAACACACTAGGTACGCATTAGCTCTGCTGCTCTTGTGACATAATATTATGTTAAAGCACCTTCCTGTGAATGTTTTGAAGTCAGAACAATCCTAAAAATGCTTTCACACTAGATAGAAAACTGACCCTGGTGGAATTACATGGACCAGATCTGAGCAATCCGATTTGAATGTTTTCTTTCAACGTACAACATACAGGTGTTTAACGGACATGCGACAGAGAAGTTTGTATTGGTCTTGTCAGGTGACAGTCTGCATGTGGGATCTGTCAGTGGGACACACCCCCTACCAGCCAAACTCTGCACAAATGTAGACCAATAATTATATGTTACAACCAAAGTAACAAACGTGTGTATCTAAAGTTATATTCCTGTGGAACCAAACAACATTTTAGATTCTTATGGTCGGCATTTTGTCAACAATGGTCATTCAATATATTTGTAATGTATATATTTAGTAATTACATCTTCTCCTGGACTGCATTCACACATGAAGGATTGAAAGGAAAATATAATCCAGTTTTACTGTTTGTAATGTTATTTAATTGATATTAGGCTCACAGTTTAGTGCACAGCCAAATCATAACCTAACTAACTACTACCGCTGCTGCCTCGTATAGATTTGTATTGTGATGCAATCACAGGAACATTTGTCGCCATGGTTGACAACAATGGTTTGTAATCATTTAACACATGTTTTCTCAGTGGATCAGTGTGAAATATGTCAGGACAGAATGAAGAGCAAACACAGTGAGATGTAAGGTGACTGCACACTGTAGCAAGCTAACCAACTGTGTCCTGCTGCCTTTCTCCACCCTGTCTGGAGCGTACACTCAGATTGAGTCTGCTATAGAGTGGTGCAGGAATGCAGTATTTTGAAGGCCGACACGGAAGTTAGCATCGCTAAGAGCTCCCTCGCCAAAAAGAAATGACATTTTTCTAATGGATTTTGGAATATTGCAGAAATTAAGATCTCTGGCTAACGTGCATTTATAATACTTACACATTGTGTTCGGCAGGAAAATCATTCAAACCAATTACAGCGCAGTTGCATGACTTCAGGTCACCACCGCTAGGCTAAAGGCGGCTAATGTTGGCTTGTTGACGTTTAGTAGACTCGTTTAGTCACTTTTAGCAACCGCTAACAAGCAGACATTCAACAGTGGGGTATTTACTGACATATTTTATATTGTAGACTGAAACGTTAAAATCTGTAACCCACAGACCTTATTTCAGTCTTCTAACCAAAAACTAATTCAATAAAACTTTGACTTCAAGACTAGGGAACCCAGAAGGGCTAAAATGCTAACTCATTGCCAGGTTTAAGACTCATTCCTGCAACTATACTCTCTCATTATCAATCATCAACACATGATGAATAAAGCATTAATAAAACAACATGAGCTGGCTGCACTGTAAACACCAGCTGTTGTTCTGTTTTATGATTGACAAAGCAGCTGCTTACAGTATTCGATGTTACCATGGCAGCAACAGGTGTCACCAAAACAACTATCTAACTTTAATGTCCAAATATTAGTTATTTATAATGTTGATGATTAAGCTTGAATTCATAGATATTATAATTTATGTATCATTTTAAATTAACTTAAGAATAACACTTTTGGTTGAACCTACAAGCTTTCTTTGGCTCCTGTCAGTCATTCAGAATGACCTCAATCTCTTCCCTTAGCTCCTCCCCAGGATGCTCTCTTTCTTTAGCTTTCTCTCTTCATCTTCTACTCCTCTCCATCCGGTTTTTTTCTCTCTATTTCTGTCACCCTTTTTATACCTTTCACTTTCAATGTGTTCTCCCTTTCCTGTCGTCTCCTGGTCTTTAGATCTCTCCTGATTCAATCCTTCCTGTTGTGTCCGTCTCAATCCTTTCTGTCTTTTACATCTTTGTTTATTTAACATGGAAGTGATTGCTAGTCATGACAAACCCAGACAATAACTTAACAACATGTCGTGCTGTCTTCAGGTGTCCTTTGAGCCTCTTTTAGTATTTGGTTTGGTTTTGCTTCACTCAGCTGTTTCCATCTTAACCAAGTACCTGTTTCCAGCAGTAAAGCTGCCTTGCACTAAACAGCGGACAGACTAAGTTAGCAACTAGCTGCTGAACACGGTGGAATATTTACAACTAGTATTTTCCCAGGAGTTGGTGGAGAACAACTGGAAAGTCGGACATTCACGAGGAGAACAAAACTCCGAAAATGTGCTACTGTCGCTCCGTCTTTGCCGATATAAGATGAGATTTGTTGCTGTTCATAAAAATTAAACTCCTTTTTTACTTTCAGAACATAGTGACATCACTATGCAACACTCACGCTTCTTTGGCTAGCGCTGCAACACATTGTGCTTGATACGCGGGACATTTCCAACACCTCTCTTAGAGGTTGACCAATCACAACAGAACCAGCCAGCTAACCAATCAGAGTAGACTGGGCTCTGAAGCACAAAATATAAACCTGGACATTAGCATAATATGTCCTCTTCAACATTACATACAGTAAAATACTTAGCAACAGGAACACAGTAAGTCCTGTTGAGTCAACTGTTTTCATATACTGTAGAGCCAAATCATAACGGAAGTAAACTCGACTACATTTGAAAGTTGACTCCATCATTAGCTGAAAGGTAGCAGCTAATACGTTGCTAAGACCAAACTCAAGTTGAAGGTACCATCAGTGTTACCAACATGTGCATCGATATGACTCTGATGCTAATGTTGCTAGAACATGTTTTATATCTCTATAAATATAGATAGGGATAATATGGGAAGATAATGTTTCTTGGAGCTTGCTAGATGTTTAAAAAGGCACTTGCCTCTGGTGATAGTGCCAATGGTCTATCCGCTTTGATGCCCTCAAGTGGCCAAAAGTCAATGAACGCAGCTATACTCCAAAACATTTGCTGACAAATAACTATACAACTATTAGATAATCCCTTCTAATAAAAGTCAGCACCGAACAAAAAACACAAGCTTGTTTGAATCATGTTAGTGGTCTGACACAGGTTTGCCTGTGTTAGCAAATTAGAAGGAGAGACAGCAAAGCATTACCTGGTGACTCAGAAAGTGCTCATTACCTAAGTACTACTTGGCTATAATTGTGAATACTGAGAGACAGGGAATAAAGAGCAATAGTGCAAGTCAGCTAGGGAGAGAGATGTAAAGAAAGAGGAGGATTATAGAGTAAGAATGTTTTATGGTAAAACAATTGCAAGAAGACGATGAGGCAAGAAAAAAAGTGCTCTCAGCTTGGGACGGAGGATCACACGCTTCTAATTAGAGCCATTTAGCCTGGCCGTGCTGCAATCTGTGCCCAAACTCATCACTGTGATCCTACACCGACCTATATGTCAGTGGAGAGGGAGGGAAAGAAAGGGAGAGGAAAGACTACTGAGAACATTACAGAAAGAGCAACCTGTAGGATGCTAGATGAAAGGAAACACAGTGACATCGGATAGGTGGATATACTCTGAGGTGATTATACCGTGAGTGTGAGAACTTGAAGAAGTCACACATGGACACTGTCTTCTACAAAATAGGAGAATAACTAATTGATGTTGCATAGATGTTTTGTAAGAAAGCGGCAAAGCTTGTTCCAGTAGCAGGGGTCTCAAACTCAAGGCCCGGGGGCCGAATCCGGCCCGCGACACTTCATTTTATGTGGCCCCGCAAGAGCTTGCAAAGAATATAATACGTTTATTATACGGTTACATGCCACTTTACAGAAGCAGGTTGCCCATAAACGACATGTCCCACAATGCATCTCGTTTTGTGACATGCGCACTGAAGAGACTTGCAATTATTTGCCCCAGACTTCTGCTTTCAGACGTAGTTAATTACTAAGTTATTATCCTATCCGATAATAATACAATTCTGAGGCAATAATGTAATATAATACATTATTTTATATATATTATATATTTATATAGTTACAACCGGCCCTTTGAGTGCAACATTTATGCGAATGTGGCCCGCGATGAAAGTGAGTTTGACACCCCTGCAGTAAAGGAAGTCATCTACTACATGAAACTCATGTTGAAGGTCATTAGTGGATGGAAGGTGGTTAGCTGATATTTCTTCTTAGACATGGTCCAAAAATGAACAAATTAAAAGTTTAGATAGTTGAAATAAAGACCGTTAAAATAAGGAGAATGCATCAGTGGTTTCAGCAATGCCCAATACTATGTTTACAAATCGCTAGTGGGGATGCTAGTTTAGATTATATAGTAGTGTGACGTTTTTTAATAGAGCATCAAAGACGTGTCAACAAAAAGTCTGACTGTAGCGCGGGAGAGTTTGTTTCCCGTTTTCATCTTACAATAAATGCTGGTTTCTTTTGATCAGTATCACGCTCTTTCCATGACCTTCAGCACATCAGTATTTAGTGTTTAGTCCCTAACCCTAAAGGAGGTGTGTATTCTAAAACCAAAATGGCATATGCTTCATCTCACCTGTAATGCTATGAATCAATCAAGGTGTTGGTGACATCGGAAGTAGAGATGTCTGCCTTCTATCCAACATATTGGAACAAAATAGAACAAAATGGCGCTCAATAATGTCTCTGCAGAAATCCTGACCAGGTTACTCCAAATAATCCTCCACGCAGAAGGAAGCTGCATCCCCACAGCGAGCTAATGCTCAGTGGAGGAGGACGCCTTTAATGTTTACATCTACTCCATACGTCCATTAGTTTAAGTCCGCTTCCTTCTGCGTTGTAAAACTGTAGAATATGTTCCTTCATTAGGCTGCAAACAGGAAGCTCAGGGGATTATCTTAAGTAACTGGGTCATGAATTATCTGAGGAGGCATTGCTGTTTTGGCACTTTAGGCATGATTAGCTGAGTGCCTTCTAGTTCTATTTGATTGGGGATAAGGCAAACATCTCATTAAACACTCAAACCTCACACCAAACTATGTACGATAAAGCTCTACAGGTAAGAGGGAAATTAGATATTAAGTGTAAACTGTCCCTTAAACCAGTTCAATATTTTAACAAAACTCATGTTCTTTGCCTAACTGTAATCAAGTCGTTGTTGTATCAGAACCAGAGAGAACTCAAGATGGTGCAACATCAGAAAATAGTTTGTGATCTGTAACCGTTTCCGAAGACTCAGACTTATGATATCATGCCTCTGATTGGCCCGATGAAAAACACTTCTTCTTGAGGTTTGTTTTAAAATATGTAGGTTCTGGACACCATGTGAACATCAACTAACATACAAAGGACACTAATGCCAACTGTACAACTCTTTTTACACGTGTGTACACACAGTGAGTCAAATTCAATGTGACTGCAGCAAAGTGCTCTTTTAAAATGACCTCACATTTTCCCTCCTGTAGCAGTGACGCACTAAACGGGATGTCTCCTCTAACACTGCAGAAAAGAGACACACACACACACACACACTCACACACACACACACACACACACACACACACGCTCAATGTCCCTTGTAAAGGTGAATTCACCACAAACAATCCTCCTGAAGATTTGCATACTGTTTACTCCACAGGAAGAGGATACAGCAGTATGTTGGCTTGAATCTCTCCACACACACACACACACACACACACACACACACACACACACACACACACACACACACACACACACACACACACACACACACACACACACACACACACACACCACACACACACACACACACACACATATTGGTAGTGAGTTCTGCAGAGTCAGCAATAATCTAAGTGGACAGGCTGTGTGATCATGTGTGTGTGTGTGTGTGTGTGTGTGTGTGTGTGTGTGTGTGTGTGTGTGTGTGTGTGTGTGTGTGTGTGTGTGAGAGAGAGGCAGTGAGAGATGAAAGCAGTTGAGGTGCCTGTGTGTGCTCTTGTAGCTGTGTGTTGTTTCCGACAGTAGGCGGGGGGCACTGCTTCAGTTCTCGCTGTGCTACAGTAGCAGGGATGCCTCAGCACACCTCCCTCTGTGGGTTCCCCTCCCACATCATTTTCACTGTTTATTTGTATTTATCTGCTGCTCTCTATCTGGCCCTCTGTCCTTGGTGCCTCACACTGCAGCGCTCTCTGCCTCCCCCAACCTGTTAGCGGCCTCTCCCTGCTGTTGACAGATGGCCCCATGCAGGAGGTGTCAAAGATCAACTTCAGCACAAACAAGCACAATGGTCCGACATTATTGCAATGGTTATTATAATGGCTTGCTATCATAGAAGCCTTGACACCCGCTGTAGTGGTCTTTTCCATACAATGGTCTGATAGTTTGCGCATGGTTTGCTAAGAAATAGTCTCTTTTACTTCTGTAGTTTCTCTTGTGTACAAGATAGCTTCCTTCTGCGTGGAGGATTATTTGGAGTAACAACTCCATCATCATCTGGATTGGTGCTGTACCAACATTATTTAAACAACATTACCGGGATAGATCTCCATGGTAACTTATGCTGAGCGGCTAACCTGGGGCCTATACTACGAATCTGGTTCAACCTATCCTGGATATGTTTGAGTTATCCGGTTGACTTAATCCAAAATAAACCCGCTCTCGCTAAACTGTCCTACGACGCGGGTTAACAACTTGATCGCTCAAGCCAGCCGTGTCCTATCTAGTTAGATGCGCGTTCACATAAAGCAGAAGTATTATTTTAAGCAACACATTAAGTTGACGAAACACTCGAGTCAAATGTAATGAAAGTCAGATGGTGTCTTAGACGGGCAGTGATATCATAAACCTGTTAATGTACGCATTCAAACACTTGTTCTGTTCCCAGCTGTATTCACCTTGCAGGTGCAGCTCTGTGGCTTTGATCCTGGATCAAGTGTTTGAGTCATGGATGTTTAAAGTTTAACTTCTTCATATGTCTAATATTATAGTTGACTTTTCATTCAGGAAGTATGACACGCTGCGCTGTCAGTGCGCTTCTCCATGTTTGTGATTGGTCAAATGTTGCTAACCCCGCCCCTTTCATGTGAACAGCCGGACAGAGAAACCCTGGGTTGTTTTACCGAGTTGATAACCAGCGCCGTAGGACCGCTTAGCGAGATCGCGTTTGTTTTGGGTTAGTTAAGATAACTCAAACATATCCAGGGTCTGTTGAACTAGCTTCGTAGTACAGGCCTCTGATCTCAGTAAGTTCCTAATTCAAAGTCATTCTAGATAGGCTGGCAACTTGTTTCGTTCTGAACGTGAACTCATTTCATATCTTATGGAAGCTGAAAGCTAACCTTCACAGATATCCTGGTGGGGGGCGCTGGTTTCAGTCTGGAAACCCTCAAGCCTTCCACAGCTAGAAATGTTGAAAACTGTAGTGGGAGGTCTCTGGATTTATAGGTTACACAGTGATGATGTGCACTTCTAAGAGCAACACCATGACTGCTGTCAGGAAGACACTGTCCGCAAGATCACAAAGATGTGCAAAAGGCACAAAGTTCTGGGAGATATTAAGAAGGCGGGAAAGTCAGTGTGTTTTGATCATTTGTGATCATTTGATTGATTGTAAGTTATAACGGTCTAAGAGTCCTTTATGATCTGTCTTGTAAATGTTTGGCAGTAGATCGATGCTATGAAATAAACCACATTTCAGTGCTGTCCCAGAACACCTAACTGGAGTGAGGTTGGGGGGGTTTGGGTGTGAAGACCTACATGTTTTCATTATGCTACTCAATTTGACATTGATTGTTATTTTGGGCAAAAGATATTCGCAGAATCCTTGCTGCTGCATTTCATACAAAGACTTTATGGCACTTGCATGGAAATCTTTTGAAAGGTTTTCCTTTACAATCAGTACGCTTCATTACCTTGATTTCTTTGAAAAATCCATTTTTCGGGGACTATAAATGGTCCCAAGGTCAGATTTAAACCCTGGCCCTCTGCAGCTGGGACTCAGCCCAAGTAAGTGAGCAGCATGGCACATTTGAAAACTCCTAGTTGGCTAAACAGCAAAGAAAGCCTCTCTAAATTTCACAAATAATCACAGTTGTGTTTTTATAGGAAATGACAAGGCTTGCAGAAACCTCCCAAAGCACTTAGATAGCGGTCCAGCTTTCACCAGACGTATGCGTAAGCAAAGCTAGACCGCACTGAATCAGCAAGTAAGGAGGGGGGGGGGTTGGTAATGGAGGGAAGAGGATCGATGAAACTCTGGGATGAAAAACCAAAGAGCCTTGATGTCTTTTCATTATAAATCAATTGATTAAATCCCTTCAATCACAACAAATCTCCATAAGTCATAAACACAGCCAGTCCGTTTGGTTCATATTTCTGCAGCGATGTACGCTCGGAGAATAAGACCGCTAACACCGGAGCTCATTTATGGGGAAACAGGTCATGATTGAATCTGCTAAGGCAGGCAGTTTGTGTTTGAAAAGATTGGGACGGTTGGAGGGAGAGCAGACAAGTTACAGGCTGATGAAACGCCTGGAGCTTCCACTGCGCTATAGAACAGACCAACCAATACCTAGGGTGGAACAATAGAAGCAAGGCGGGAGGAGGAGAGGCTGTCACAGAGCGACGGGGCTCTGAGACAGAAGCAGCCATCCGGAGAATCACTACAGTGTGCTCCAGCCCTGAGCAGCGCTGCAAACCGGCTGCAGATACCAGCTACCAGCAACACTAACCCACTCCACGGTTTCATAAGGGCTTTGTTAGAGGAGATCATTTTGAAAACATGAATCAAACCAAGACTCTTAATCAGAATCAGAATGGAGTTTATTGCCAGATATGTTTACACACACCAGGAATTTGCTTTGGTGTATGGAAACCAAATGAGTTAATTAATCAGGAAACACAAGCAAGAAGAATGATCAAAAAGCATCATCGTTTTGTATTTTTAAAATGTAACCCGTTACAATAACTAGTTACATGTCGTGTATGTATCAAGATATACAAATAATATAACCTGATTACTATCAGGTTCTTCTGGATTATATGAAAATGCAAATCAAATTAAACAAGACAAAATAAATAACAATAATATTTGTTTTACTTAAGTAGCAAGGTACCTTAGAAAAGAACAAGCCAAGATATTTCATATCAAACATTTTGTAATTCATTAAGTCTTCAATATATCAATCTTTACTTCAAAATATGTTAACACTGTATTCCTGCTGGTAATCTCTCTCTTTGTAAAAAAATTAAACACTAATCTGATTCCTTATTTTTTTTTTTATTGTAATACATTTTTGTATCCTGATTACATAATCTCATGACATGTAATCCGTTACTCCCCAAGCCTGAAAAGCATTAAAGCTCAGAGAGAAACCTGGGAAATGCGACCAGTGTGACAGTGATCTTGTCGTCGTCGTCGTCGTCCCCCGCCCCCCCGCCCCCCCCCCGCTCTGCTGTAGCTCTGCTGCAGCTCTGCTGCAGGCCGCAGATTGCTGCAGTGCTCCGCTCACTGCAGAGCGTAGCTCCAATACACTAAGTAGCAAGGACGGAGCTCTGCCAAATAGTGCCCTTGGCTGCCAAAGCTCACAGTGAGGGCCACAAGTAGCTGCTGCCAGAAAGTGGATACCACACCAACCTGGGGGACGGAACACGCAATGCTGACTTCCTGCTACCACTGATACAGACCACCAACATGCTTCATTTGCTCCATAATAAAGTTAGGGAGGTTTCTATAAAATATACAATATACCCCGCAAAAAAGACACTGCAAAGATTTAGACTTGATATTGAATATTCCTGTATTTGTTGTAATTGTATGAATGTATGTTACTGTATAATGTTTTGGTCTGATGAAGAATGATTTTTTAAGGAAAAACGTAATTGAATATTTACCAAGAATGAAAACAATATAGTAGCACTATTAAAAACAGTATGAAGAAAAATATCTATTTGTATTCAACAAATATTACATCTGGGGGGTATACTACGAAGCAGGATTTTCACTTAGCGGCTAAATTCAGGGAAAACTCCGGCTTTCCGGTCCTACGAAGCTGGTTCTCTTTTTAGCAGGCTAGATCTCCATGGTAACGTTATGCTTAGCGGCTAACCTGGTCGGGACCAGGTCAGGTTGCAGGCTAAGAGCTCAACTCAGTGAAAGCACTGCCTGCTGACCAATCAGAGCTCAGTGTGCGGAGTTTAAAGCGATCAAGTCATATTACAGGAGAAAGGAAATACAGAAAAGCTGCCGTCGCAGGAAAGACGGCCGGAAAAAATCACCGACTGTGTGAACGTGAACATTAATAGAATATCACCTCCCATCTTCAGAGCAATCTGACTATTATAACATTAGCGTTAAGAAAGCTTACTTAAATATCTGTCACAACATAAGTAACCGGATCAGAGTAACATTAAGTACAGTCCGCGGCATATCACTTCATAATGTATCACATATTTCCTTATCTGAGTCAGCTGAGCCGTATCTGGCCGTGCAACACTCACAGTGTCACATATTGTATGCAGAAGTATTATTTTAAGCAACACATTAAGTTGACGAAACACTCGAGACAAATGTAATTAAAGTCAGATCGTGTTTTAGACGGGGCAGTGATATCATGAACCTGTTAATGTACGCATTCAAACACTTGTTCTGTTACCAGCTGTATTCACCTTGCAGGTGCAGCTATGTGGCTTTGATCCTGGATAAAGTGTTTAAGTCATGGATGTTTAAAGTTTAACTTCTTCATTTTTGACTATAGTATTAAAGTTCACTTTTCATTCAGGAAGTATGACGCTGCGCTGTCAGTGCGTTTCTCCATGTTTGTGATTGGTCGAATGCTCCAGATACCACCCCTTTCATGTGAACGTGCACCTAACTAGATAGGACACGGCTGGCTTGAGCGATCCACTTGATAACCAGCGTCGTAGTACCGTTTAGCGAGAGCACGTATGTTTTGGATTAGGCCAACCGGCTAACTCAAACATGTCCAGGTTAGGTTGAACCAGCTTCGTAGTATAGGCCCCTGAAATAGTACTTTTCTTGCTTTCTTTTTATTTATTTATTTGTTTTATGTAATTTCTCTTTTACTTTATATGTTTACCCCTGATGTGAATTTCTTGTATACAAAATGTATGATGCTCATGATGTTCCTGAGAAAGGGAAAACAATAACATGCTTAATGACTGGTTCACCCCATGACACCCACTGCAGTATGTTCATATTTAGTTGAATGACATGTTGCGACATAATTATTCACAGGATAGCTACATCAAGGGGATGGGAGGAACCCTTCCTCTGTCCACTAAAATGATTGACAGCTTGGCCCGCCTCCCTGCCCGGTATTGATGTTTTAACTGGCCGGTTAGATTAGGTCATGAGCTGAGGAGCGCACTTTTCAAAGGTCATATATTGATCTCCTATCTTCCCATGTGTGTTTGTGTGCTTTCCGCAGCATGTTGAAAACAGAAGCAGTTAAATTACAAACAGGGCAGTGACTCGAGGGTGAGATCCCCGCAGATTTGAGTATATACAGTAATTGGGCTTCTGTATATGAGTGACTAGTGAAATTACAATACATGCACAGCGAGAGGTGCTGCAGGTACAACACTGGCGATGTAGTCCAACCATCAACACACACACACACACACACACACGCACGCGCACACACACACACGCGCACACACACACACACACACACACACACACACACACACACACACACACACATCTCCAGGATGCTGCAGAGCCCCAGAGAACGGGATGAATGGGGAGTTGATGGGTGGAGAGGAGAGTCAGCTGTTCAGACCTGGGACTGTCTCTAACACAAAACAGCAGCAATGGTCGTATGTTGAGAAGATCTCTTATAATGTGGTTTCTGACATGCCAATAGTCTCTTAATCCATCCATCCATCCATCTTCTCCCGCTTATCCGTGGTCGGGTCGCGGGGGTAGCAGTTCCAGCAGAGAGCCCCAAACTTTCTTTTCCCTGGCGACATCAACCAGCTCTGACTGGGGGATCCCAAGGCGCTCCCAGGCCAGCGAAGAGATATAATCCCTCCACCTGGTCCTAGGTCTACCCCTTGGTCTCTTCCCAGCTGGACGTGCCTGGAACACCTCCCTAGGGAGGCGCCCAGGTGGCATCCTAACTAGGTGCCCGAACCACCTCAACTGGCTCCTTTCGACGCGAAGGAGGAGCGGCTCAACTCCGAGTCCCTCCCTGATGACCGAACTTCTCACCTTATCCCTAAGGGAGACACCAGCCACCCTGCGGAGAAAACCCATCTCGGCCGCTTGTATCCGCGATCTCGTTCTTTCGGTCATGACCCATCCTTCATGACCATAGGTGAGGGTAGGAACGAAAATGGCCCGGAAGACCGAGAGCTTTGCCTTCTGGCTCAGCTCCCTTTTCGTCACAACGGTGCGGTAAAGCGACTGCAGTACCGCTCCCGCTGCTCCGATTCTCCGGCCCATCTCACGCTCCATTGTTCCCTCACTCGAGAACAAGACCCCGAGATACTTGAACTCCTTCACTTGGGGTAAGGACTCATTCCCTACCTGGAGTGGACAGTCCATCGGTTTCCTGCTGAGAACCATGGCCTCAGATTTGGAGGTGCTGATCCTCATCCCAGCCGCTTCACACTCGGTTGCGAACCGATCCAGTGAGTGCTGAAGGTCGCAGACCGATGAAGCCATTAGAACCACATCATCTGCAAAAAGCAGTGGTGCAATCCTTAGTCCACCGAACTGCAGACCCCCTCCCCCATGACTACGCCTCGAAATCCGATCCATGTATATTACAAACAGGATTGGTGACAAAGCGCAGCCCTGGCGGAGGCCAACCCTCACCGGAAATGGGTCCGACTTACTGCCGAGGACCCGGACACAGCTCTCGCTTTGGGAGTACAGAGATTGGATGGCCCTGAGTAGAGACCCCCTCACCCCATACTCCCGCAGCACCTCCCACAGTAACTCCCTGGGAACTCGGTCATACGCCTTCTCCAAGTCTACAAAACACATGTAGACCGGATAAGCGTACTCCCAGGCCCCCTCCAGGATCCTTGCGAGAGTAAAAAGCTGATCCGTCGTTCCACGACCAGGACGGAATCCGCATTGTTCCTCCTCAATCTGAGGTTCGACAATCGGCCTGACCCTCCTTTCGAGTACCTTAGAGTAAACTTTCCCGGGGAGGCTGAGTAGTGTGATGCCTCTGTAATTGGCACACACCCTCTGATCCCCCTTTTTAAATAGGGGAACCACCACCCCGGTCTGCCACTCCTTCGGTACTGTTTCCGACTTCCACGTAACGTTGATGAGACGTGTCAACCATGACAGTCCCTCAACACCCAGAGCCTTCAGCATTTCCGGGCGGATCTCATCCACCCCCGGGGCTTTGCCACTGTGGAGTTGTTTGACGACCTCAGTGACCTCCCCCCGGGAGATTGGTGTTGATCCCCCGTCATACTCCAGCTCTGCCTCTAACATAGAGGGCGGAGTTGTCGGGTTCAGGAGTTCCTCAAAGTGTTCCTTCCAACGCCCTAACACTCCATCAGTTGAGGTCAACAACGTCCCATCCTTACTGTACACAGCTTGGATGGTTCCCTGCTTCCCCCTCCTGAGGTGTCGGACAGTTTTCCAGAACAACTTTGGTGCCGCCCGAAAGTCCTTCTCCATGTCTTCTCCGAACTTCTCCCACACCCGCTGCTTTGCCTCGGCCACGGATGAGGCTGCTGCCCTTCGGGCCTGTCGGTACCTTGCAACTGCCTCGGGAGTCCCCCGGGATAACAAATCCCTGAAGGCCTCCTTCTTCAGTCGGACGGCTTCCCTGACCACCGGTGTCCACCAGGAGGTTCGAGGGTTACCGCCCCTTGAGGCACCTAGGACCTTGAGACCACAGCTCCCCGCCGCGGCTTCGGCAATAGAGGCTTTGAACACCGACCACTCTGGTTCAATGTCCCCAACCTCCACAGGAATGCCCGAAAAGCTCCGCCGGAGGTGTGAGTTGAAGGCCTCCTGAACTTGGGCCTCCTCCAGACGTTCCCAGTTCACCCGAACTACACGTTTGGGCTTACCAGGTCTATCCAGAGGCTTCCCCCGCCACTCGACCCAACTCACCACCAGATGGTGATCAGTTGACAACTCCGCCCCTCTCTTTACCCGAGTGTCCAAAACATACGGCCTCAGGTCCGATGATACGATAACGAAATCGATCATGGACCTTCTGCCTAGGGTGCTCTGGTACCACGTACACTTATGAGCATCCTTATGTTCGAACATGGTGTTTGTTATGGCCAATCCATGACTAGCACAGAAGTCCAGTAACAAACCACCACTCCGGTTCAGATCAGGGGGGCCGTTCCTCCCAATCACGCCCCTCCAAGTGTCTCCATCATTGCCCACATGTGCGTTGAAGTCTCCCAGCAAGATTAAAGAGTCCCCTTCAGGAGCCCCATACAGGACTCTTTCCAGGGTCTCCAAGAAGGCCGTATACTCTGAACTGCTGTTGGGTGCATAAGCACACACAACAGTCAGAGTTTTCCCCCCCATAACCCGCAGGCGTAGGGAGGCGACCCTCTCGTCCACTGGGGTAAACTCCAACAAAGAAGCACCTAACCGGGGACTTGTGAGTATCCCCACACCCGCCCGGCGCCTCACACCTTGAGCAACTCCGGAGAAGAATAGAGTCCAACCCCTATCCAGAAGTAAGGTTCCAGAGCCGACGCTGTGCGTAGAGGTGAGCCCAACCAGATCCAACTGGTAACGCTCCACCTCCCGCACAAGCTCCGGCTCCTTCCCCCCCAGAGAGGTGACGTTCCACGTCCCCAAAGCCAGCTTCTGTCGCCCGGGTCTGGTCCGTCGAGACCCTCCGCTTTCACTGCCACCCTTCTGGCAGCGCACCCGACCCCATCGCTGTTTCCCGTAGGTGGTGGGCCCGCGGGACGGAGAAGCGGAGGTGTTGCCCACGTTGCCTTTTCGGGCTGGGCCCGGCCGGGCTCCGTGGCAAGCCCGGCCACCAGACGCTCGCCGACGAGTCCTCCTTCTGGGCCTGGCTCCAGAAGGGGACCCCGGGCTTCCTCCGGGCCGGGTATCCTCACTTCTTGTATCGTCTTTCATGAGGTCTTTTGAACCAATCTTAGTCTGGCCCCTTGCCTGAGACCAATTTGCCATGGGAAACCCTACCAGGAACACAAGGTTCCAGACAACACAGCCCCCAGGTTCATCAGGGCACACAAACCTCTCTACCACGGTAAGGTGCTGGTTCTTCAGAGACCTTAATCATTCTCTTAATCATGACCCTAATATCTACACTGAACAAACTGAAACAATTACTTTAATTAAATGTATTATATCCAGGGCTGCACATAACTGGTGCGCAGGTGCGCATGCGCACCCCCCGCCAAAAAGGAGCACTGGATCATTTGAAAAAAGGCGCATTTGCGCACAGAGAGAGAGAGAGAGAGAGAGAGAGAGAGAGAGAGGAGAGAGAGAGAGAGAGAGAGAGAGAGAGAGAGAGAGAGAGAAAAGAGAGAGAAAAGAGAGAAGAGAGAGATATTTGCGAGTTGCATAAGAACTGGTAAGATAGCAGGGTTTCCCACCCATAGTCTTTACTTGGGCGGGCCGCCCAGGTATATTAACGGCCGCCAAAGTATAATTCGCGAGCCGTTTAGGTTTGATTTTTTTAATCCGTCCGCGAGCACGACGGCATCTGCGATCCCTCGCTTTACCCCTCGCTATCGCGTGAAGGGTCTGCTTTGTGCGCTCCGCACAGTAACCCTGCTGCGAGGCACGGGCGAACAGTTCATGAGCGTGCTCACTAGCGCACCTCCCCCCCCGTTCATAGAGTCAAGTACCCCTCAAAAGGTCCGGTTTATTTCATTTTAAGGATGCGCACCAAGCAACATCTCCAAGTGCTCCTTTGAGTACCAGGGCAAAAAAGTTATGTGCACCCCTGATTATATCAACACATTTCACATAACTGTATTAGGTTAGTTGAAAGCAATACTATTAAGTTGAACCTTATATTTTTTTAATCAAACTTAATAGTATTACTTTAAACTAACCTAATACAGTTATGCGAAATTGGTCGTCGTCATAATACATTTCATTAAAGTAATTCAGTTTCAGTTTTTTTCAGTATACTTAAACTTATAGACAGAGCAGATTGCACAACATCGGCTTTCAGATGGTCAGTCTATTGGAATGAAAGTGAGCTAGTGTGTAGTGTTTCATTGAGGAAGACAACAGATGTTGGAAAGAGGTCTTCTTGGGACAAGTCTGTGTTTATCTTGCACACTTTATGAAAAAGACTGTGATCTAATGAAACTAATCTGACATTGTCACCAATGATATTGTATAGTTTAATTTAATCACCGGGGTTACATATCCTCAGTTCCAGAAAACTTCACATGGAACAATGAACAAAAGGAAACACCATCATTGATCTGTGTTGACTCCAGTCTGCTAAAGACACAAAAGAACATTATGTAATGGCAAGTTAGCATCAATACACAGGACAGTGGTGAAAGTCATCCTACGCAGATACAAACAGATGACCTCTGGTCTTTGAGTGCAAGGTAGCTGTATGTTTATTGAAGTGTTTTCTCTAGATGTTAGCGTCTTCCTGTAGTTGTGCGGCAACTGAAACATCTGTAACTGTTAGCTTCTAGGCCCAATTCCAAACCACACACCCGACCCACTCCCACTCCATAACGGGGTTCACTCGCAGCTGAACAAGGCTCCCTTCTTTCAGGTGGAGGGGGAGTGATAACCCACTACCCATATAACCCATCCACTATTGTTGGATTGGAACGGCACTTAATGTGGCGGACCCTCCAAGCGAACATGCAAACTGAGGGGTAGGGTGTAGGGGGTGAGTAAACAGTTCTGACAACGACATCGTCAGCCGCTTAAGGCATTTACACGTAACACGAAAATGCAAAAAACAGGAAACAACTGAAAGTATTTTTCAACAACACGTTGCAAGAGTATATATAATGTATGTAAGTTAATCGCAAGGGAAAACGCCCCGGTTGGTCATTTAGGTAGAAAAGCTTATTATAAGGCATTCCAAATAATATCATATAAACCAATGGGTAGCTGGGCTGGAGTGCACAGTAAAGAGAATACGGTATTTTCATATATCCGCTGATTTATATAAAAATATTGTAAAAGTGCCAAACATGTAATTTAGTAACAGTTCTGCTAAATCACAGTCTTTAATCTATACAAAAATGTAACCAATAGATCATTAGCTGATGTTTTTAAACCTCATATCTCGTATCAGTCGTGCTTAAGCATTACAAGATCTCTGGTGAGTGTATGTCCCACCATTGGGACAATAGTGTAATACAAACTACAGTTAGTGTTTTCATCATGCTGTTTATTGTCGTGTGTATTATAAGTTTAACAAGGTGATTCTTCAGATCTAAAGGTTTACTTCCCTGTAGCCCCTGTAATGTGATTACTAGCGTATTTCATCAGCCACACCATGACTCATCAGGGATCATCGTCTCTTCCTTCACTTCTCTATATCATCCCATTTACTGTTGAAATCTCCCAATGTTTTACCTCCATTTGTGTTCTTCTGTTGCTCTTATTATTATAAGTGATCATTGTCCCGCTGTGTCCTGTGGGAGGTTGCACTGTCTGACATTAGCCATCAACAGTTTGAATGGCAGTATTTTTAGACAGTCCTTACTAAAAAGCATCAATGCTGGGAACTTAATATAATTATATATATAATTAGTTTGTTAAGGATAAAAAGAGAATGGAAAGAGGTGAGAACCACCTTCACAAACCTCTGCATGGAGTGAGAATACTTGGCAGATTGTCCATTTCTGAAAATTCCAGACATTGAGACCGACGCTTCTTTAAAAAATGCAAAACCTCTGAGTAAGGAGGCATGATTGGATGGCTAAACATGAAACCGCAATTTGCTTTCTGTTTCCTTTCTGCAGTCACCACAGGTTTTTTTTGGTGAAAATTAGCTCAAGTCCTAGCAGCCTAAGGTTTGTGTTGGGTCGCTAACAAATTGTGCACCATCGCACACCTCAGCTAAACAGCTCCTTGGCTATTGTAAAGTAAAGAACACATTGGATGTTTATGACCAGGAACTGTGTCTCAGGAACTATATTTAAACCCAAATGAGTATTAACGCAAGGCTCCTAAAAAGGTTCCTTTATCCCAGAGTCCCACCTAATGGAATCCGCTCTACAGATATATGGAAGATTTTCCAAAAAGCATTATGAACAACACACTCTCACTCCCTAAACGTCCAGGAGCGACGCTTGTTCAGGGTCCCGTGGCGTGCAGTTGGGACGCACCGAGGCTCCTTCAGCTTCATAAACGGACGCAAAGAGCTTTCAACTGATTGCAATGTATTCCTATGGGCGGCGGTATTTCACGCTCAGGGAAGCATCGCATCCGTTTATGTCGGCAGCTCTTAAAGGCAATGTGAGCGTCCATTCCCTTTGGATAACAGAGAATTGTACACCGGGAAGTACGTATTATCCTTACTGTCCATTGATTTGACAGTGATATCTCCACTACTCATCAACTCAAAAACACCAGATTACCTTTGTTAATTAAACGACATTGATAGGTTTAAATTGTGTGCAATGCTTTTGTGTTTTTCCCCTTTGATTCGGAGAAACAACTTGTTTTCTCTTAAATGTGGAGCGCCAAAGAGACTACACTACCCACAATCCCCAGCTATTGTTGTGACGACGCCTGTCCGCTTTGCGACAAACCCCGTGATTAATCTTCAAGCTCTGGGATTGGATGTTGGAGTGGCAGTGCGCCAAGGTTACGCCGAGCGTCAAGCTCTTTGAAATGGAACGAAACCACGGCAGACTATTCAAAACTGGACTTGAACGCCCCCCCAGAAATACACATGCTGGCTATTGTGTTTCGCAACATGTTCTCTATGGCACGTCTCTACTGGGAACTGTAGTTTTAAAAGACGTTTTCGTTTTTCCCAATATTAGAAGTTGACAGTATTAAAATAAGTACAGCCCTGGAGGTTTAGGCAATAGGAAACAAATTGGTGTGTACACATTTAAAACATGTAATTACTAAATGGGTGAAAATCGCTTGTGTCCATAATGCGCAGCATTAATATATACACATGACAGCTCATTGTTACTTTGTAATTCTACTCCACTACAATTCAGAGGTTAACTTGGTATATTTACTCCACTACATTTATTTGAGTTACTTTGCAGATTCTGATTAATGATGTGAAATATAAACAACCCTTAAATCAGACTTTAGTTACACCTGAGTAAAATTCAGGGAAGGGGATTTTCAAGTGCCAACAATCAGGAGAGATATTTGATAGTTGGTGCTTGAGAAGACTAAACATTTATCTGCAGATCTCTATAAAGTCATCCCTTTCATGCATGAATTATGAAATCCTCAGTCAGGATTTTTTTACCAAGTGTTATTTTTGCTCTTGGCGCATGAAAAACAAGATTTGAACTGCTGATTTACATTAGAGAGAAGAGAAAGTAAATGGCATGGCTTTTTTTTCTTAAAGATTTTTTGGGTGCACTTAACCTTTCTAACGCCGCACATTACTGCTACATTGTACGCTCATGTAAAGAAACGCCTCGGGGTGCATTACCAAGCTGGCTTCCTTCCTTACTTACTCTTTTCATTCACTCTTTTTTCTTCCTTTATACCTACTTCCTTTCTTTCATTTCTTCATTTCTTCATTACTTTTCTTGGAGTTGAAAGGAAATGCATATGCTCATGCCTGTGTGTGTGTGTGTGTGTGTGTGTGTGTGTGTGTGTGTGTGTGTGTGTGTGTGTGTGTGTGTGTGTGTGTGTGTGTGTGTGTGTGTGTGTGTGTGTGTGTGTGTGTTTGTGGTTGTCCCTTGAGTGATTGAAGAGCAGCACAAGACCTTTGGGGCGACAAAATGAGAGCAGGTTAATGGAATATGATAGTTTGCAGAGGGACAAACCAAAGACATCAGAAAGCTCTTAGGGATTATGAGTCCATCATAAGCAAATATATAACTCTCTTACAATATAACCATCACATAAAACATCATAACAGTATGTTGTGTTTTGTCAGACACTCTTATGACTGCACACACTTCTCCTTAACATATCTGTCACTCAGACATGCTTCCCCCCCTGACGCACCTCCACCCACACAGCTCAGTGAGGTGAAGCAAACGAACAGACGGCGGTGCACTTTTTCTGCTTAGTTCTCCTGTTCTCCCTGATCGCTGCAGTTCTCCACAATGCCATTCATATTCGTCCTTGCAGAAATGTTCTTTTATAGAGTGGTGCAGTGATGACGTATTTTTGTAGACCTGGAAGTTTGCATCAAAAGAGCTCCCTGACAGAGCAATGGGATTTTACCATTGGATTCTGGAATATTGTAGAAGATCTATGGCAAACACATGTTTATGATATTTACTTTGTTCAGCAGGATAATCTCCACACATTAACATCACTTTTAAGATTTTCGAAGCATAAATGCATTGCCGTTAAATAGCTAACATTAGGCTAAAAAAGGGTTTATTTAAAAAAGATGGCTGCATGACTTCATGTCTCAACCGCTAAGCTAACGGTGGCTAATGTTTGATGTGATGACCTTCTCTCATGTCTCATTTAGCAATGCTAGCATTCACTGTTTTTATGACATTTAACAGCATTGTGGTATTTACTGACGTACTTTATGTCGTGGAAGAAAACGTGAAAATCACACACTGTAAGCTTGACTTGAACAAAAAATGATTAACAAAAACCATTGTTTAAGACAAAGGAACCTGGAAGTGTTAAAAGGATAACTAATTTCCGGGTTTAGGTCTACTCTATAGCTGCCTCCTGTCTTTCCCTCTCTTAAAAACAAATGCCCTGCTATCTGTCACTTTACTTAAGTAATTCCACCGAGATCAACCAAATCTCTCAAACTCTCAACTCCTGAGTTCATAGTATGTAACCAGTGGCGACTCGTCATTAGGGGCGGGTGCCACCTAGTGTCAGCAGAAAGTAATGCAAATAATAATTCCCAAAATAAGCAAAAAAATATATGTTAAAATATATTTTAAGCTCATGTTTAATCATCTGATTCGTCTGTAGATTACTGTTTTAGTCTGTGTTCTTCTAATTAGTGTCTACAGTGTGCCTATTGAGCCGTGTTGAGCGGTGTGAGGCAAGTATGGAGTCAGATTTGGGTCATTATTCTAGCGCGCAAAACAAGCTACTCATGAGCGGAAAATGTGCTTTTACACGCGCACGAAATGACCCTCGCGCGCAGATTAAACCCCCGCGAGCGGCTATGCGCTCGCTCGCGAGAGAGACAGCCCTCTTGCTCGCTCGCGGGAGTGTCAGCCTCACTCGCTCGCGGAGTCTGTCTGCGCCATAGACTGTATATATAAATGGACGTAGTGTCCGTGACGTCACCCATAGGATTCTGCAGAGTTGCCGTGAAGCCCTTAGTAGGCGGAGTCGGCCACTAACGGCTTGACAGCAACGTCAGAGTCTAATCCCGCCTGCTCCAAATAAGGGCAAAGAGGCGGAGACGAGTCGGGACCTGCTGCCTCCGAACTGGAAGTAAACAGAGCTAGCTCAGGCTAAGAAGCTAAGCTAACATGAAATACATGTATACCAAGTTACTGCTAACAGTGTAGTTCCCCTATATAAACGTTACATTCATCATCAAATGAGACAATCTGCAAGAGAATTAGCTATATTTTGTTATTCTTAATGCTTGTCATTCACACGTTAAGAAAAGACGGATTCCACCGCCCGGACCTAACGGAGCCGCAGGGGGCTAGCTCCGGGACGCCGGCTGGAGCTAGCCCCCTGCGGCTCCGTTAGCTCCGGCGGCCACCACTGGGATAATTGGGTCCCCTATTAACATTTGCTCCCGTTTAGCATTATGGGCGTCATAGCCATAGACTATAAAAGTCTTACCCAAGGCTGAATCATAAACTAAAATGTATATGTATGCATAAAGGGTTACGTCCTTAGCTGGCTAATAAGTAACAAGCTAAGCTACCAAGCACACAAACACCTGCGAACGGGGTTAACATGTATAATATCATTTTAGACTTCTTGGAAGTTCTGTTAGTACATTCAAGCGCACAGCACGACATTTTAATTGTCTGGTATTTGTAACAATATTCCCTAAAAGGCACAATCACCACGAACACGGCTAAAGCTAAAGGGTCAAGTACAGTACTATGACTAACTAACGTTGTAGCCTCCATGGTTGTAGCCTAGCAGAGTGGACAAGTTGCTGTTAGCTGACAGTGAGGCATGTACGTGTCCATCAAAGTGACCACGCCCTAATTTATGCAAAAACTTTAAGACCTAATATAAATAAAAGGGTCGTGTTAGAATACAATTCACTCACAGATCCATAATCATGAAGGTGGAATCTAACTATATGGATAATAATATTTATTGCATCCATGGGTAGAAACATGTTTTTTTCTGCTGTAAAGTTGGGCATTTTAACATGGGGGTCTATGGAAATTGCTCCTTTCTGCAGCCAGTCCCTAGCGGCCCATGTATGAACTGCAGTGTGTGGCACTTCCGTATTGGCGTCCCGGCTGTTACCCAGAGTTTGCCGCTTGGTCTGTGCGCGCGTGAAAAGTTTCTGACACTTTGGGGCGGAGCCACTGGACTTTGATTGACAGCTGCCAGGAAACCTGGAATTGCCAGGTTTGATAAATGCCTGAACTACAAGGAGCCGAGGAGTGACAGCAGCAATCAGTTGGACGAGATTGAATGGTAAAGTTGTCCATAATAAACGATTATATTCGTAAAGTGTACAGCTAATATATATAAATATATATATATTAATTAATTTGATATAAAACAATATATTTTTGAGTGGGCTGTATATCTGTCTGCTGTACGCACCTCCCTTACGAAATGAACTATAAATGAACTATAGTATTACTATAGTATACTATAAGAGTTGTATAGTGTCCTATAGTAAGTTTGTAGTGTTCTATAGTATTTTTCACCAGCTATTGTATTACTATAGTTTTTTCTGTGCCATTTTATTAGCTATAGTAGCCCTATAATATTTCAATAGTAATACTATGTATCTAGATCTTTGTAGTATTCCTATATTATTTTTAAATAGTATAACTATAGTATAATATATAGTGTTTCATAGTTGTTTTTTAAACACACTATAGAACACTCCTAATAGCATGATATTGTCATAGTGAATGCATATTATTACTATAGTGTTTGTAAAAGTATTACTATAGTGTTTTTTTTTGTGTTTCCGTATTAAGACTATATTATTTTAAATAGTACTACTATAGTATAATATATTGTGTTTCTGTAGTTGTTTTTTGAACACACTATACAACACTCCTAGTAATAGTATTATATTGTCATAATGAATGCATATTATTACTATAGTGTTTGTAAAAGTATTGCACTCCTAGAATTAATGTGTCATTTTTTTTAATATAAAATTAATTGATATATATATATATATATACATATATATATATTAGCTGTACACTTTACGAATATAATGTTTTTTTATGGACAACTTTACCATTCAATCTCGTCCAACTGATTGCAGCTGTCACTCCTCGGCTCTTGGTAGTTCAGGCATTTATCAAACCTGGCAACTCCGGGCTTCCTGGCAGCTGTCAATCAAAGTCCAGTGGCTCCGCCCCAAAGTGTCAGAAACTTTTCACGCGCGCACAGACTCCGTGAGCGAGTGAGGCTGACACTCCCGCGAGCAAGCAAGAGGGCTGTCTCTCTCGCGAGCGAGCCCATAGCCGCTCGCGGGGGTTTAATCTGCGCTCGAGGGTCATTTCATG